>NW_028139815.1:0-42904 GCF_965202585.1 Thalia democratica | reverse complement strand
TATACATTTAAAAAAAAATTATTTAAGTAATATAATTTGGGTAAATTTTTTTTTCATGTAATGCACTATTAATACACACTTTTACATAACCATAAACAAAATTGCAAACAAACAATATTTAAGAAATAAAAAGCATTATATAACAAATTGTAAATGTAAAATAAATACTTTATTAAAAATAAATAGCAAACATTTCTAACCTTGTTGCTGTGTTGTCTCCAGGAAAGGTTTCTATGGCTTTAGTGTTGTGAAGGCAACTATTACCAACGAAACGACTAAATACTCATCCGCGAAACTGTTGTTTGAAATTCAAAACTTTGGAACTATTTTTTCTAAGATAGAAAAGTAAAGCAATAATAAGCGAATAAAATTAAACTATTTATCTAGTTTAATTTCTTTTAACTTACTTACCAAAGAATAATTTAGTTAAAATAATAAAACGAGTAGAATTGAAGAGTAAATACTTTTAAAAAAATATATGTAAGCGAAGACTACCGCATAAATTAATTTTAATTATTTTTTTAGCTTTCTTTCTATGGAAAATAATTATAAAAATCCTACGTCTTTAACTTCAAGCAGTTATCAAACTATTTAATATTTACGTTTATTTATTTTGTTTATTATCATATTTACGTTTAGAAAATTTCCGTTAATATTTAACAAATTTGATTTTAAATAAAAGAATTCAAATCTAAAATATGTTTAATATTAGTACTTTTTTGTACTAAGTATATGTTATTTTGATTTATTCATCGAGCATCTTATTTAAAATGAAAACAAAATTTTTTTTTTTAAGTTAGTTTTGGAAAATGGTACTTGGTAATGTCAAAAGTGCAAGAATGTTTTAAATGACATATTATAAAATATATGCAATTTTTGCGTCTTCTCTAAACATCTTTAAAAAATTCAATAAGTTAAAAATGAAATATAACAACAAATTAAATAAACAAAACTAATATTCAACAGCTTTAATAAAATAATAGTTTCAAGAAATTATAAACCGTGTTATTTTTCCAACTCATCGACTTTCAATACGGGAGTAAATGTTTTTTTGGTTACGAAAACACTTTATTTTTTAGTCACCATGCTTTAAAATTTGGTTTATTTATCTTTTTGTATAACAAAAACTATTTTATTATAACATTTTAAGCTCAAATAACAAAACTTTTATATAGCTTTCAGTGCTGATTTTTTTTCTGGCAAATCTGACATGTATATTATATTAAGCTTTTCTTTTTAAATCTAAAATTTTCCAGTCATCGTTATAAGAACTCTAGAAACAGAAAAATATTTATGCTAAATAAACGTCTATTTGTTTTAGCTTAAAATGACATATTCAAGATGTTGTGTGGCGATTTTTTCAAAGAAATCTAGTAACTATGTTTTTAATTATATATCATAAAAATTATTTTATACGAATAAGTTAATTTAAAAAAACAACTTCTATTTTTTATTAAGGCTTACTTTAAAAGCAAAACAGATACTTTTTTATAAAAATAGGCTTCAAATTTCTATTTTGGTTTATAAAAATAGTATACGTTTTTTCTAATACAATTACGCAATCTTTCATGGCAAAAACTAAATTGTTAAAAAATAAAAACTCTATTTTGAAACTTTTTTTGAAACTGTTTTACAAAAAGTAAAAGTTATACAAATAAAAAGTCTCTTAATTTGGTTAGTGTATTTTTATGTCTAATTCGTTTATGATTTAGTTAATTTTTTTCTCTTAAGCGCTACTATTGATTGACTCAAAAATAATATTTAGCTTTTACTACAAATAAAAGTCCAATAAGAATATAATAACAGTCTATTGAATTTTTTTATGTAATTTTACTTCATTCTAGTAAAAGAAGTATATATAATAATAAATTTGAAAAAAGGAAATGTTTTTACATAGTATCAGGATAAATTACTGGTCATTTAGAAGATTAATGATTTTTTAATACAAATTTTGCATACTGCTACTGTTCATGGCAATGCTGTCATAATTTTATATAGTCGCTACTTCATGCATCTAGTTTTACCAATCAACGGCAAACAAATACTTTAAGCCGCTAGATTTAAAAGAGACTTATTTACAAAGACCCTGTTATGAAAATAAAATCAATGCGAATGTATCTTTTTTAGAATTCATGCCGTCGTCGTTGTGTATGAAAATATGTTAAATGTGCATGAATTAACTTTTAAAATTATTTAAGTTTTTATATATATTGTTTCGTATTTTATAACAACTTGCAGTAGATGAAAGTTTATTTAACTAGGTTTTAATAAACATTTTAAACTAAATATGAAAGAAAAATAGTGTAGTAGATTTCATTTTAAATTTATATACCATACTGTTTGGTTAATGAACGGTAAAATCAAAGCGCTCAAAAATTTTGGTTTAAGGTCCTAATGTACAAAAAAACCTCTCGACTCGATTATCGAGTCTAATACGGTATTAGTAATACCACATGCTTTTACTATCTGTTACAGCTAATAAATTATTTTATTTGTATAAAGTTTAAGACTCAAAAAACAAAACAAATTATAGAAAAAATATAAAAAAATTAAGGAAAAGTAACCAAGTAACATATTTACTTAGAAACTTTTTTTAAAATGTATTTAGAAATTTGTCTAAAAACATAGAAATTAAGATAAAGTCAAAATCTAAAACTTCAGAAAAATAAAATACAGTAGTAGAAAATATTTTCAGACCAAGAAAAAAACAATTTTAATTTAACTTATAAAACGATATAAACAATCCTAATACCGAACATGAAATAATCTAAAGATAGGTTTAACTTCTTTAAAGAACGTAAAAATGAAATAAGCTGAAACATTTTTACGTTAAATTTTATAACTATTCTATGATAATAACTTAAGTATTAATTTTTTATTTGATAATGTGATTAAAACAGTTTATAAAATCAATATTTAAATGGTACACCAAAAAAAACTTGTAAAACATGTAAATCGAATGATAAACTTTACACTACATAACTTTAAATTAAATAAAGAAAAAAAGTACTAAAAACTTAAACTTTTCGCACTAAATATGTTGTTTATTGAAAAAAAAAGCGCTCAGAATATTTGGTCTTAGGACCTAGTGCACGAAGAACCTTTCGGTTATCGAGTCGTACATCACTTGGATACCTTTTAACGTATTTTCCATGACAGAACATAATAATAAGTAAAAACTAACAAGAAAATCCTTTTTTTTTTTTTTTTTTTTTTGTATTACTTTTGTAAGCCTAAAAATGTACTATTACAAAACGGGTGCACGTTCAAATTCAAACATTTCAAGTTCTAAAAAAAATTTCGAAGGGCCACAACTCAAAAAGTAATTTATACTTAAACAAATAAAATAAAAACATGTTTGTAGGTTTAATTATTACCTACAAAAACGGTTCTGTTTATTTTTTTATTGAACATTTTTCAATATATTTTGGAGATATGGCTAAAATATTTTCTTCTAATGTAGTTTTTGTAGTAGTTTTTAGAAATATTTTTAATTATTTTTTCTTTTCAAATTTTAAAAGAGTTTGTACGTATTAGCTAGACCTGATTAAGATATTTAATTTTTCATATAAATACTACTTTTTGAGTTGTTGCCCTTTCAACATTTTTGAAGAGCTTTTACTGTCGAAATTGGAATTGACCGAATATGAAATGTCTTTTAACGATTACAAAACAAGCAATTTTTGCAAACACAAGCAAAATATTTTTAGATTTTCATAAAAAAGTAGGTTAAGTTATTATAAGTTTGCTTTTAAAAGTAATTTTAATTTTAATTTTTTTGCACTATCATCATATTTCAAGTAAAGTATGCATCTAAGTGCTCTGTTTATAAGATCATTAATAATATGTATTTTTTATTATTTGCTTTTCCCCGGCACACCATATTTAACATTGCTCATAAACAGAGAATTAAAGATTAAATATAATTTTATTTTTATTAATAAATACTTGTCTTGTACAAGACGTTAAACTGTATCGAAGTGGTTTACGACTTGAAAAAAGATTTTTTTCTCGTAAACTAGGTCCTAAGGACCAATATTTTGAGCGTTGTTTTTTTGTCGTTCAATAAAATTTTTTTATTTTATGTTTTATATAATACAGCCAATGTCATTTGTAATTTTGTTTTTATAGCTTTTATGAGTTCTGACCAGTTAAAATTTCTGTTTACAATTATTCCCAAATACTTATAACTTATACTAATCCCAATTTTTTAAATTTAGTGATTAAGTTTGCGAAACTGCTTAAACATCTTTCAGCTTCAAATCTAGACGCTTCCGGTTTGTTAAAGTTTGATTTCTACTTATTTAAGATTTAGTTAATAAAACTGTTTTGTTTTAATTATTCTATGTCTGGGTAAGGTGTGTTAGGGTAACGGTTTAGATTTAAAATTTTGAATAAGTGGTTTAGGCTTAGGGTTTAAGTATTACTAATTTACCTCATATTCACAATATTATGATTGAAAAAATTGAAGAAACCTTACTAGTGCAGCCGAACGAAATTTAAAAATAAATAATTTATCTAATTTATAAAGATACAGACCTTTTACAACAATTTAATTTTTTCAATTTTGATTTTTTTTACACTAACATCATATTTCTTGTAAAGTAATACTTGTGTTCTTACTACTGCAGCCGACCCTTTAAATATAAGTATAGTGTGTACTTTACAGAAAAAAACAATTTTTGTTTGAAAATAATATTTTTTATTAACATTAGTTACTAAAATAATGTTCTTCAATGTTTTGGCAGTTTAAATAGTTTTATTTCTATCGAAATCAGTTGGCTATAAAATTAAAGGTCTTTTTTTTTTTGTAATATAAGTTAACAATCTTTATGTTTAAATGTTTGTAAACCTTAAGTAAAACAAATAAGTTAAGATAAACTTAGATAGACTTTTCTTTTGTAAAAAAACACTATTAAGAAAGTAGCTCATAATTAATTAAGTTTACTACTAAAACTAAACAAAAAATTTAATCTTAATTAAGTGTAAAATAATTTTCAATGGAAATACTATTCGTTATTTTACTTTTTTTTTTTTGTAAAAACAGATTTTGTGTTTTACTATATTAATTTATTGCAACAAGAAAAACTTTTTGTTAAAAGAAGTTTTATAATTTGAAAAAATCTTTCTACACGTGACAGTGAGACTTTAAACATGTTTAATGCTTTTGTTATGCTTTTTAAAAATTTCTTATAACTTTTACTACTAAGCAACTTTATGTTAATTACATAAGTAAATCATAATCACTTTCCAATTGACTCAATATTTATATTAGAAATAATAGTTATATTAGTTTATGGTATATATAAATTTCATTTTAAGTTTTATGTATGCAACAATTAAACAAATAAATAATTTTTATAAAGAAGAATTATAAATGTGATTAAATAGTATAAGTTCTTTAAATAGAATAAGAATCTTTATTTCGGTTAAATTCAACATGTATGAAGTTTTATATTGAGAAAGAAACTAAATAATAATATTTGTATGCCATAATTATTGCATTTTTTTTTGACTAAACTTTTTGAATGACTAATAAAGGCATCATTTTAAGATTTTCACGTTCTTTTAAAACTTATTTAAGTTATTATTTATTCAGTGTTTTCTTTTAAACAAATGTTTTATCTATGACGAACTTTTTTAAACACTAAATACTTAAAATAAACATCTAAAATATTAATAAAAAGCATGAATGTTGACTTTCTGTAACTATTTTACAACACTTACTAAAATTAAAAAAGCTTTCATGTAGCAATTGAGTTTATTGAACAACAAAAAAAAACGCTCAAAATATTTGGTCTTAGGACCAGATGCACAAAAAATCTTTCGGTTATCGAGTCGCACACCACTTGGATACCTTTTAACGTTTTGTTCTTGACATAGTTTAAACATACTAAAAAAAACTAATTTTAAAAGTTCAATTAAATTAATTAAAAAGTTTTAATCTTTAACTAATAAAAAAACAATATATCACCTTTTGTAAAATGAAAGTATGATTATTTTATATATGGTATAAAAGCTAACTTAGGTGTGTAGTAGAACTGAAATGTAAATAAAAGAAGCTTAATTTACAAAATTTTTGTAGAAAATATTTTAGTAGCCATTTATTTTACCTTTTCATAACATCTTTAAAATTTAAAGCATAAACTTTATTTGAAATTAAATTAAGTGAAAATTAAAAAAAAAACAACTTTTGTTCATATTTGACATAGATAGCTTACAAAAAGTATTTTTTTAACGTAGATAAACAAAAAGTATCGCTAATATATGGATTAAACAAAAAACAACAAATAATAAACTGAAAACATACTTTTAAAAATATGTATAAAGGATCATAAAAGCTATTTTATTTTTCAAACAAAATTATTGAAAAAATCACAATTTTTTACTCAGAGTAAGCTGGTGGCTGTTGTGTTTTATGGTTTTGTTTTTTGCTAAAGTTCCCATCACTTTCCATGCATGTCAATTGTATTGTAAAACTACCCATGTCTGTTATGTCGGGTTCAAATAGATAAAGGTTGTTTTAGAATTGTAAGTATAGGATTTATAAACTTTTAAAGTGAGTTTTAGTTTAGAATTGATAAACTAAAAATGTTACTATAACTAAAAAAAAAACTGTGCTTAATTGTTAGCCCAAAACTAAACTATTATACAACAACTAAGCTTATTATGAGTAAATTTAATACTAATAATTAATTATTTTTATAAGCAGTAAAAGTGTTTATAAACTAAATAAAACTTCTGCGGTATTTTTAGCTCGTATTTGAACTTCTTTTATATTGTAAATTAAAGAAAAAACGTGCAAAAAAAAAGTTTAATAACAAGTAATAAAATAAAAACCTCAATAAAAATCTTACTAAACTGAAAAACTTTTGTCAATGAATATATATATTTGTATGTTAAAAAAACTTTACATTAAATCTATAAAACTATTAAACTGTGTAACCTGCAAGCTCTCTATAACTTGGAAGGTTACCTTGAATTTGCTGGTCTGTATTTGGTGTTGCACATCTTTCTATATTAAGCTGCAACATACATTTAGTTTTAATGCTTTATGAAACTTTCTAAATATTTATATATGTTTGATGAATTTTGTTCTTTTATGATCAGGCCTGTAGATAACATACTTTTTATTGCTAAATTACTTATTTAAGTTTACTCTTCTAAAATTTGAAAAAAAAAACTTATAGTACTATATGTTAATTTCATATACCTTAAAAATATATTTTATATGTATACATTATATATATGATTATGAAATGCAGTTTTAAGTTTTTATACTTACAAAAACCTTAAAAAAACCATAATTAAATTAGTTTTAAAAAATGATTTAAAAATTTTTAAATATTCAAACCACAAACAAACATACGTGGTTTAAAAAAAATGATATTTACTTATTTTGTTGAGTATATTAACAATAAGTAGACATTAGTTTTAAAAATTAGTTAATTTTTGTTCCTTTATTTTGCTACTTAAAACTTCCATTGATTATTTTTTAGTTTTTTATTATTATTGCTATAAAAGTTATATGATAATAATTTTTATATTATTGTATTATTAGAACAACCATTTTAAAAATAGTAGTTTATACTTTGAAAACATCAAGTTAAAGTTTTGCTGGGTTTGCTTACCTTACTATAAGTGTACAATCTTTGTTATAACAATTTAAAATTATTTAAAGATATCATAATTGTAGGTCTTAATACTAACTTTAAGTCGTTTCTCAGAATTTATAACTACCAAGAAAGTTGTTTTTAGAAGTTTACAAATATCTAACTAGACTTTTCTATTTTAACTTTACATCATGCTTTATTTATGCAATTATGTAATTAAAGATAAATTCGATAAAAAAAGTTCATAAATGTGCTCACAAAATTTTATGTCGCAAAAAATTTGTAAAGTTATCGTTTTATTGTGTTTTACAGACATTATTAAACTTTAAAAAATGCTAATGAAAGGGTTTTAAACAAAAAGGATGCACAACAATAGCAAAAATAACAAAAGCTGAGTAGGAAACCAATAACTGTTGTTAATGCGACTTAAGTGTTTAGAAGAATACTACTATTTATACCTGCATTTAGCAGTATATAGTATATACCAGTGGCGTCGCGTGGTATTTTTTTTAGGTGGTGCAGAATTTAAAAAAAAATCAATTATTTTAATAAAAATATATTTTTACTGTCAAGTTTGAAAACAACTGAACTTTTGCTACACCTGAAGATAAGCTTTGCTTTTAAGGGAATAGGGGGGATAAAACACTTTTTTCACAATTTGATCTTATTTTATTTAGTTTTTACTAAGCTACAAGATGCTTTTTACAGATTTTAAAAATTCAGTACATGTTTTAAGATATAGCCGGTCAAAGGCAACAAAAGGTTCATAATGGGAGGCACAAACTAAAACAGTGTTTAAAAAAATGTTTTAACCCCCCCCCCCCCCCTCCTCCCCTTTATGCCCTTAACATCTACTTTAGAATTATTTTAATGAAATTACTTTATACAGTTTTAATTTAACTACAAGTCATCTTTTATCAATATTAAAAATTCATTAAAATTTTTGAGATATGGTAATTCACAGTCAGAGGTACAAATGAATCTTTATTTTTATAATATAAACTCAAACAACAAATAAATCAAATCACTAAAATCATATCTTTTTTTATAAGTTGGCCTCAAAATTTTTAGATGTTTCTTTTATAAAACCAAAAAAAAATGCTAAATTAGATATTTAAAACACCAAAAAAAAAGTTATAACAAAAGTTTTTTTTGTATATGTAAAAATATATATTGATACTTAAAAATTTAAAACTTCTCTTCAATAAAAGTATAAAATTTTATAAAAATTAGGATGCAAAAGTTTAATTAAAAATTGTTTTAAAAATGATGGAGAATATAGGTTTTCAGTAAAATTGTATTTTTGCTGTTTTGGTTTGCTCCTTGTATAATAAATCATTGTACTCTCTGGCTTTGACTGGTTGTAACTAAAAGTTTAATTGGAAATTTCAAGTTTATTAAAGAGTAACTATTAGCTTTCTGAAAAAGTTAAAATAAGAACAACATGTAAAAAAGTGCCTATACACCCTCCCCCCTTACCCCTCACTAATTTGCACATTTTTTTTACAAACATTAAAATTTTTATAAACTTTTTTTTTAATTTTAATGTTTTTTGTTGGAGTTTTAAAATTCATTAGTTTTTTAAGGGTATCTTTTCTTTAAATAATTTTAATTTGTTTTTCATTTTGATGACAGTATTTTTGTCAGGAGCTCAACTTTTTTAAGTTTAGTTATGAGGCTGTTGAACTTTTCATGAATTTTAAAGATGACTTATAAATATGTAACCATTATAGAAGTAAAAATTTGGTTAGTTAGTTTTCATGTGCCATAGGAGTAAAACACTTATTTTTTAATTTTAAATAAGCTTGTTATTTTCAGAGTAAAAATTAAAACTGCTTTAGTCAGCCTGAATATTTTTCTAATTTGGTCTGTTTTAATTTATCTTGGGTCATCTTGAGTTTTTAACATTTCTAAGTTATCCTGATTATGAGGCAAGGCAACCATGTTTCAACAATTTTATCTAAATTTTTTGCTTTGTTTATGAAAAAATTAAACCAAAAGTCATATAAAGTAGAGGTAGACTAAATTTTCCTAAAATGTTAAACTACTCTAAGTAATCAAAGTTTCTAAGTTAAGGCTATTTACTTTATTTAAATATGTGATTGTTTAAATAAAACTATTTTTTATTTAATATAAACCTAAAATATTTTTCTGTAAGAGTGAACTAGAAGTTTATAACAAACTTCTTAATTCTTTTTTTCAGAACTTAAATTTTATTATTTATTTTATTAACTTTATGATAACAATAATCAGTTATAGTTAAGTTTATGTATGCGGATTAAAATAAAAAATCAAATTTTTAAGACTTTGGTGATTTAGGGTTTTTATCTTTTTTTCAAAATATGCAATTAATGACAAATCTTTTAATAGAAGTGATCTGTTAAATTTAAAAAATCATGTGGGTACATAAACTCAAGTTTAATCCTTTGCAGTAGCTTAGCTTTGTTTTTATTTTATGTTTACAATAGCTTGTAGATGATACTTAAGCAGTCCTGTTTTAGGGAATTTTCAACTTAGCTTACTTACCGCAATATATTGATTTTGCGGTAATTCTTGAAGAAATTTTGCTTTTTTGAGTTCATTTGCGGCAGTCAGCTAAAAGTTTGCGGCAGTGAAGTGGGCAAAATGGTCGTTTTCAAAACTGAAGTTTTAAAAGAGATTTCGTTCAAAAAGTAACGAAAACGTTATAGATACTTTTTTTTTCTTACAAAATTTCAAGGTGGTGCAGTTGCGGCAGTGCAACACCACACGCGACGCCCCTGGTATATACCTTAAATTATATTTTAATAAGCTAGTTTTAGTTATTGAATATAGTATCTGAACCTTTTACAAAAACATTTGGGGATATTTAATTATACATACGTAAAAGTTTACAAGGTGAGCTTTACGACTTCATCAAGGAATTATAGTTGTTATAAATACATAGGTGACTTTAAAAAGTTACTTGCAAGAAGGTTTTTATTTTGTATTGAACAACACAGTATGTATAAAATAATAAAAATGCTACATTCAAAACTTTCAAAGTGTTGATATTTTTAACGAACCTTCACTCGTTGTGTCATGCTTGCTATCAAAGTAAGAAAAGCGCAGATGATTTCTGAACTGCATATTTGTATTATTTGCGTAACTCGGAAATAGTTTCTTCTCTAAAAAAAGTTTATATCTGTGTAACAGTATTTACAGTTTTAAGTTTTGTAACTCTCCGAATACCCATTCTATTAATAAAAACTAAATGGTAAAATAAAATTGAAAAACTATGTTTAAAAGTTTTAACTCAATTAACTGCTAAAGAAAACTGTTTTCTTTAGAATTGTTGCAAAGTAACTTAAGAATTGTTTTTTACTGTTTTAGATAACAATTGTGACTTAAAATATTTAAGTCCATATATAATTATTCAAACAAATAAGGTATTTTAGAAACTCAAAATAAACAATTAACTAAGTTTTACGCTATTTTATAAGGAATTACACAGAAATCATTATAATTAAAAGTTAAACTTTATAAAACTAAGTAATCAATAAAAGTTAGTTATAAAAACATTTTTTAATGTTACACATTAATCATAAACAGAGCGTCTTCTAAGAACTTAAATTGTAACTTTTTCCTTCTAAGTTATACAATAAAGAGAAATTCTAACCGCAACTAAAGCATTTTGTACCATTTGAAACTTTTCTATGAAACAGTACAATAGGTAAAACATATAAAACGTATAACGAAAATTCACACAAATTAAAAATTTTTAAATTTAAATAATTGTCTAAATTTATTGTATTTAATTTGTCTCCTAGAAACCAACTTAGCAAGATAAATTCGCTTCAAGTATAGGTTTGAATGTATCATTTCCATCTACACTACTATTCAAACAAAACAGTGTTTAGTTTTAAGTGGTTATTTATCTTTATTTTTAATTTCTAGAATTATAACTATAAAATACCAGTTCATTGCTTTAATGTTGTAATGATAGTTTTTAATTAAGTTGATCCCTTTTCAACAGAACATGTTTTAACTTAAGCCAGTGAGAAAACATTATTACGTGACAACAGTAGACAAAAAGCCTAGTTAAAGCTTTAATTTGCTTAACTTGTTCTTCTTGCAACAGAAAAATAACAGAAGCATAATTTAATTAAAAACTTATAATAAATAAATATTAAAACTTTTTTAAGATGTACTTAAAGTTTTAACTTTATTTTTGGATAAATTAATGTTCTTAACAAGCAGAAATTTAAGAAACTTTTTAGTGAAATTAAAAAAACTCATTTTTGTAATACAACAAACAGACCTTATTAAGAAGTTTTATACTGAGAAGTGCCATCGTTTGAGTAAATACACTTGAAATGACACAAAGAAATATAATGTGGTGGACATAAACCATTATTAACGAAATTTAACTAGTACAATGCTGAAAAGACTAAAGAGAATACTTTTTTGGGGTGTAAAGTTAAACTATTTTTTTCAAAAATGGTTATTTTAAAAGTCAAAAAAGTAGTTATGTTTGTAGCACTAATCATTTGTAATAAAGATAAATGTTGTACTGAAAAAATAAAATCTAAATAAACTTAATAAATAAAACTAAATAAAAGCAAAATTTATCGCAGGTAGATTAAAAAACTCACTTTTATAAACTTCCTTGGTTTCAAAGTAAATGTTGCTCCAAAAACTCCAGTAACAAAGGGCTTAAAAAAATTAGAAAAATATTGTTTAGTACTTTAAAATTGTTAAAATGAATCAAATATATAAACTTAGATAAAATGTAACGTTAAAAGGCGTAAAATCCTGGAGATCCTGATAAGCTAAGCTTATCGGAATATATACCACATATGTTTTTGTATCAAAACTTTATTCCGACTAACGGCGTTTCACTGCTCTCAAAAACATTTAAGAACAGATCTACGGAGTCTATAAAATATTAACACACATTAGAAAAAAAGCATGTATAATTATGTATAGTGTTTATGTGAGTAGTAGGTATAAACGAACTTTATGGTTTAAAACAAATTTTGGAATAAAAACATAAAAATATAAAATTGTCTACAAAAAATACAAATTTAATAAAAGCACACTAACCTCAAAAAAACATTTCTTCACAACTTAATTTAATTTTCATTTTTAAAAACTTGCCTATTCTTAGAGCTTTTTTGAGGTTAGTGTGCTTTTATTAAATTTGTAGAAAATTTTATGTTTTTATTCCAAAATTTGTTTTTAAACCATAAAGTTCGTTTATAGTTACTACTCACATAAACACTATACATTATTATACATGCTTTTTTTTTTAATGTGTGTTAATATTTTATAGACTCCGTAGATCTGTTCTTACATTTTTTTGAGAGCAGTGAAACGACGTTAGTCGGAATAAAGTTTTGACACAAAAACATCTGTGGTAAACTTAATATTTTAGTTTTTCTGTATAAAACCAAATTTAGATTCTTCAGGTTTATTTCTTAAGTAAAAAGTATTTACTTACATAGTGTACTAATTTATAAAAAAAATATTTTTAGATATTACAGTTGCTATCGATAGTTGTACTATTATGCAAAAACTATAAGTTTTTCTTAGTTTTATCTCGTTTGAATAACTAATTAAAAATTTTCTGTTCAAAAACAATTTAATTTTCTCAAAATAGTTCTAAAAAAACTTAATAGATAAACCTTTTCTAAGCTGTAAAGACTATTTATTAAAGTAAGTTTAATAATATTGGTTAATTATACAAACTTAATTAAAAAGGTACCTAACGTGCAATATTTTAAGAATAAGCGTTAAAAGTTTAGAAGCGACATTTTAGTTAACTTTATGTATCTAAAAAATTTATGTTTTAGTTAGTTTGCGATAACAAGCTTTGGATTAAACAAACTTATACATTTGCTATAGATGTAAAAGAAAAAAAAAACTTTGATTATATTATGATATTAAAGTTTTTAAATAAATGTCTTAGTTTAATCAAATAGGGTAAGTTTAAAACATTCGTTTCAAGTTAGAATTTTTTTAATTTACAACTCACCACAAAAGAGCACCATATGCCTTGACCGTATGTTTTTTGATCGTAGCAATTTTCTTCAAGATTTTGTACACTTGAAACCAACAATGGATGATTGTGACTAGTTGATAAATTGTAAACCATCGTTTGACATTTTTTACCAGCTTTTGATACTTCAATGACGCCTAATGTGAAGCAGATTACCGAAAGAAACATTACCAGTTGCTGTAAAAAATATTGCACAATATTTGTTTTCAAGATGATGGTTTTCATTTTTGTCAAGTTCCTAAACTTAAACTAATTTATCTAGAAATAAACCAAATCATACAGCAACTGTCTAATCTAATTGTATAATGCATTTTTTATGATTTAAAAATCAAGAAAACTGTTGTTACCAACATTTTGTATTTAAGTTTTATAAAAAAATACTTTTAATTAAAAACTTGAAAAAAATACTTTAAACTTTACTAAAGCAAAGTAAGTTAAGAAAATTTTCGAGCTTAAGATGATTTTGTTTTAAGTAGAAACTAAATGTATGCTGTTGCTGATAAAAAGTAAAATCTATGTATTTTATCATTAAAAATATCTTCACAACAATGAAGTGTTTGGATTGAAAATTCAACAACCTAGAATAACAATGAAAATAAAACTTAAAAATATTACAGCATGTGTGATAATCTATATCTATATAATCAACATAAATAACAAACAAGGTTTATAACAAATAAAATTTTTAAAACAAACCGATAAAATGTTCATAGCTCTTTTCGTTCTCATTTTCTTCATTAACTTGAAGTTTGTTTCTGTAGAAGCGATTTCATAAAATGGCATCATAATAAAGTTTATTATACTTTGTACTAAAGCTATCAGTTGAATTAATTTTTTCTGTGTTAGAAATAAAACTACTGCTTTTTAGAACGATTGCATAATCTTCACTTGTTCTAAAATGAAACATAACAAGTCATCTAAACAATTTTACGTAACCAACTTCAACAGCTACTATACTGTTGTTTTAGCAGAATATTCATCTTTAAACAGTAGTATTTTACACATGTTGTTTTAAAATTTTGAAAATGTGGGTCGTTTATTAAAACACAATAGTTTTATTATGTAAAATGTTTATTATTTAATCAAACAGTTTGAAAGATTTTATTTAAGCTAAATAAATACCATTGTTAGTTTCGTTGAATTGTTAAAAAATTTTATCTTTAAAGAATTTATTTTATTATTTTAAAAATTTCAGTAAATGCTTTTAATAAAAAAAAAAGTTTTAAGAGCAAGATGATCAGAGTTGTTCAATTACAAAATGCATTTATTAAAAAAAAGCTAAAAGTATTTAGTACAAAAAAAAAAACCTGCAAATAAAACGTACAGAGGTTTTTAAAACACTTAACAAAACAATTTTATTACTTGATTATATACAGTAACCTGTCATCTATGTACGCACTTAATTCTTAGGTACGCACTGTCAGTATGGTACGCACTTTTTAGGCGAAACACGCTGTGTTTAAAATACTTTTTTTTTTAGTTTGAAATTAAGTAAACAAACAAAAAATTAGTAATACAGATTTAGTATATTTAAAGATAATTTATAGCATAGTAAATTTAAATACTTCAAAACTAAAGGAACCAGAAAAAACAATTATGAAATTACAAATTGTGTATTAAATCTTATATTTAAAACAGAAATGTTACAGTTTATTTATTTAATGAGATTAACAAACAGTGCAATCTAAATTTGCATACCCCATGATTAAACAAAGTGATAAAAATACATAAAAGGTCACACATAACTTAGATAAACAAAAATAATGAACAGTGAAATTGATATTTACATATTTAATAATTGATGCAAAAATGTACAACTTTGACTACTTGAAAAACGCTTACATTTCTACCGAATTCACCTGGGCAAAAGAATTGAGCTTTCTTTCTAGATTTACAGGTTAGACGTGAAAATATTAGGAGAATTTTAACGTCTAAGTGTATAAGAAATACTTTCATTGGTAGTTATTTGAATTCTAAATCTTGTTGTAGTTTAAAGAAAAAAGTAAACCTGATTAGAAATTTGTGTCACTGCACAATAAAATTTGTTGCCCAGGTTTTTTAAGTACAGCAAATCAGATTAAATTGTAATTAAACAAGGGTATCCACAAGAACTAGTTAATAAAACAACTAATTTGCATAATACATTAAGACCTGAAAAATGTTTAGTGACTTTAAAACTCCCATTTATAAACTAACTTTGAAATTTTAAGGAAAAGTGAAACAGCTGATCAAAACCACTTATAATGCAGCGAGTCAAATATACAATTTTAAGTAAAAACTACTAACAACACCAAGTAGAAATGACATCCAACTTTAAAAACAGTATGGTAATATATCAGTTTAGCTGCTTTTATAAAGTAACTATATAGGGATGACGAGAAGACAACTAAGAAAGTGGTTAAAATTAATTCTTAAAGAGCATAGAGAGTTTTTATAATTTAGAAAATAAAGTTATACGGATTAAAGCTTTAATTTCTTCAAAACTTTTGTCTATTTCACAACATTTAGTTAATAATCCAACATGAGCAACCAGTTATAGTTTAAGATTAATAAAAGTTTCAATGACTTTTACGATTTAGTTAAAGTGTGAGCTATTTGTACTTCAGTAAGAAAACTTGTTTTTTGTATGTGAAAAGATTACAATTATACAGTTTTTAATGATTTTCTTAAAAAGTTATATATTATATGTATTTTTTAATATCTATGTTTCTTAATTTTACATTAGGTTAAATAATTACAAGTAAATTTAAAAAGTTTATAGTCATTTATTTATAAAAAGTTAAGTTTGTTACTTTTATTACTCTTTAGTTATTTTGTTTCTATTAATGTTAATCTTATTTGATGTTAGCTTAGTATACAGCTGATGAAAATGGGAATGGGTCACTTTTGCACAGAGGGACACTTTTGCACGAGTTGACAATTATGCACGGAGACTCTTTTGCACGAGTGTCACTGTAGCACGAGGGGACACTTTTGCACACAGAGTCACTTGTGCAAGGCGACATTTTTGCATTACGATACTTTTGCATGACGTCACATTTTTTTGGTGACATTTTTTCACAGCGACATTTTGGCACGATGCCATTTTTGCACGGAACATCACTTTTGCATGCAGACCGATTAAATGTTTTTTAGCTAGTACAGAATCTGTAACATAAAAAAAAACGAAAAACTAAAATTTTACAACAGACTTATATCAACGACAAACAACCAACGATTTAAATCTTAATCAGTAAAAATTAATGTTAGAAACAAAAAAAAAACTAAAAGATAAAACAAAATTATTTTTTAAAAATTCACAGAAGGGACAAAAAAGTTAATTTATTTTTGATTTGTTTGGCTTTATTACTGGTTTTGACTAAAAAATTTAAACATAAGTCACTTATTTAAAAAAAATTTATTTATTAATTTTCTTTAGCTCATTATCAGAATAAACTTGCTAAAAAATTATTTAATATAGTGTAGATTTAGTTATAAACAGTAATTTTGAAATACATAGCTAAAAGTTGTTATGTCATAAAGCATTTATAGTTTGTTTAATTTTTTTAAACTAGAGTTGAATTATACTTAGCTGTTTTAAAGTTGTTTGTAAAACAAAACTATTAAAACAAAAACATTTAAAATAGTAGAAATTTTACCTGAAACAAAATTAAACAAAAAGTACATTACAAAAATACGACAATAAATGAAAACAATAACACTAAAAACACGCTATTTATAAAGTTATAACTTGTAAAAATCTATTTGTTTGCAAATTTTCAGCTCACGAGTTCTAATAAGCAAAACTTCTTTGTTTATTAGAACTTCGTTTTAGTATTTAAAAACAAACTTCGTTTTATTTATTTGAACATTGTTTATTAAACTTCTTTGTTTATTAGAACTCGTGAGCCGAAAAACTGCAAACAAAGATATTTTACAATTTAAAACTTTATAAATAGCGTGTTTTTAGTATTATTGTTGTCGTTTATTATCGTATTTTTGTAAATTACTTTTTATTTAATTTTGTTTTAGGTAAAATTTCTACTATCTTTAATGTTTTTGTTTTAACAGTTTCGTTAAAAAAAAACATTAAGTCAGCTGAGTATAGTTCAACTCTAATTAAACAATTTTAAACAGACTATAAATGCTTTATGACATAAGAATTTTTAGCTGTGTATTTCAAAATTACTGTTTATAACTAAATCACATATTATAATCAGTTTTTAGCGAGTTTATTCTGATGATTAGCAAAACGAAGTTAACTAATAAATTTTTTTTAAATGAGTGACCTATGTTTATATTTTTTAATTTATTTTAAAACTAAGATAGAAAAATACTAAAGGTTGAAGTCTATTTTGAATTCTAATTTATTAATTAAGAACTATGCATTTTTATATGTTTTACTTTACTGTTACAAGTTTATTGTTCATATGATGGACCTAAGCATCAAAACCTAGGCCACTTAAACTGTAACGAAAAAATAAAAATAATACAAAAAGATTAAAACGTTAAAAGATAACAAAGATAGAAACACAATTTTTTATAAAACTTATAGATTAACATAAAAAGCAAAATTTTTAACCACAAACTCATACTTATTTACGCTTTGATGTTGAACGATCAACATCAAATATTTAAATGCATTAACTAATAAACAAAAATAAAAACCTAACGCCCAAAGGACATAAACAATAGACTGGTCAGATAAACAATTATTAAACACATTGGAAAAGGACTCATTATTAATAGATTAAAGGTGCTGCTAAAAAACTTGAACTATAAACATGGCTATATCTTAAAATTTTAATTAACGGTTGATTAAAATTACTTGTTAATTTTACTAATACAAAATTAATTCAAATCAAACTTTTTTAACTTAAATCGAAATTCTTTAACTTTTTTGCAAGAAACTAATTCATTATAAATTTGTTCCGTATTTCACCTGCTGGATAAAAAAAAGAACTATGCCAAGCCTTATTATTGAAATAATGTTTGCATGTTTTTTTTTTGCTCTTTTCTCTCAGTAAGTTGTTAGTCCTACAAGGTTCAAAAATTATTTGTGTATTAATTGTAGTTTCACCGTTAACTAGTTTAAAAAAAAGTAATTAGGTCAAATTCAAGTCTTCTATATTCTAATGATCAAATATTAAGATTTCTTAGTCTATTAAGGTAATACATATCAGAAATATTGCAGCAGTTGAAGATTAATCTTAGATATTTTCTATGAACAGATTCCATATGGTTAATATATTTTTTAGTTATGGAGACCAGATTGGTGTGTTAAAAGTTAACGAAATTCAGTTTATTTTTATTGAAAGTACTTTAAAATTGTTTGATTTAAATTAAAAAAAAACATATATTTATAGTTTATTTAAATTAAAATATATTTAAGGTAAAATATAGTAGAATATTATATTGTTCTAGGTAAAACTTCAAATAAAAACTTTACATTAAAATTTCATTAAAAGACTATCACATTTTATTCATTCAAAGTAATTTGCGTTTAAAAGCGAATTCTATTTAAGTTGATGAAAATAAATCTTATATTGAATTTATTAAAATTTTTATTAAAAACTGAAATTAGAAGCGTGCGAAAGTGAAGCTCCGTTCAAAATTAATACACTAATTAAAATTTTTGCGGTGCATAGATATTTTAGTGAAATTATAACGCTGTTCGAAAGTGACGCTTTGCAAAAATGTCGCCATTTAAATGCAACGTCATGCAATAAGTGACGCCGTACAAAAATGACCTTGCGTACAAAAGAGTCGCCGTGCAAAAGTGTCTCCTCGTGCAAAAGTGACACCCACCCGATGAAAATAGCTTGAAATTATCTTATTTACTGAATTTATAAGTCCTTTATTTAATAAACAATTATTGGTCAGAAATGTTTAATTTATTATTTAACTGAATTATGTTATAGTATGCTCAGAGTACTGTCCTGAACATGACATTAAGCTGTTCTGGTGTAAGACTCAATAATTAATTTTTTTTTTACACCAGGTCCTTGGACTAAATTTTTTGTCGTTTAATAAACAATACTATTAGCACCTAAAACATTAAGTAGTAGTAAAAAAAAATCATTATATTGTCGAAAAGTGTTTGCTTTGAAATTTGTCTCGATATCATTTGTAGTAGTATTATTTAAAGCATTTCGAAAAATATTATTCAAACGTAACATTATCCTTAAGATATTTACTATCGAAGGTTTGTATTAACAAATGTTAAATATATAAAGTTTTACTCTCACTTTGTAATAATCTTTATCGTTTTTAGACTTCTATTACTGACTTATAAATTTTTCTTATTAAAGAGCTTAGATATTGTTGTATCTTAAAATGCAGATAAGATCATAGGAGAGGGGGCTAAACATTTTTTTACAAAAAGTAGCATTCACTTTTATTTAAAAGCTATTTTTAACTATATGTTGATCCTTTAGAAGAACTTTTTTAAAGGTATAACAAGTTTTGTAAGAACAAAATCCGATACAACCGCAAAAAATCAACATTTTTCATGGCCAAATTTTTCGAAATTTTGAAAAATTCATTAAAATTATATTTTAATGTCATTTCTTTTTAATATTACAATCAACTTGTAGAATTCAGACATTCAAAAAAAAAATTGACCATAATTAATAAAAACTTTTTTATTTGTTCATTAAAAAAAAAATAAAACTTTGTTTCCTACAAGTTGTTTGAAACTTATTGGCAGATTAGACTGAAAAATTAAATAAAAAAATTGCTAAAAAACTGAAGAGGAAATATTTTTTGTACAATAGTCTATTTTCACCTTTCTAGTTTGCGCTTCCTATGAAGAACCGATTGAACTCTCTAACTTTGATCGCTTTCAAAGTGATTTCTCCTCTACCATATGGCCCTCATAGTTAAAAAAAAATCTTAATATAAATTATAGTCTTAAGTCAAATATTGTTACCACTACTATGCTCGTATAATTTTTTATTAGGTAACTTGCGGAAAGAAACAACATTGCCGTCGTTTAATGAAATCAAAATTTATTATACTAAAGAACAATCGACTTCATCGTTTTCAAACTTAGAGACTAATTTAGACATGCTTGGATAATAAGTTTAAGTGTAACAAAAGCTTCTTATTACGTTTATAAACGGTAATTAAATAGATAATAGCTGAATTATAAATTTTAAGTTGTAGCTGGGTAAACTATACATTTACTCTAAGCCAATAGAAAGTTAATAACCAATTTTATCAATAAAATAAAAACTATAATTTTATAAGATAAATATGTATAAATAATATAAAACTAAAAGATAAATACGCAATATTACCTAAAAAAAATTCTTTATAAAACTTCATTTAAAGTGTGTAACAAATGACAAATTATAAGTTATTGTTCTTCAACGCGTTCAATCTAGCAGCAACTTAAATCAGTTGATAGAAATCTGAGTCTTCATTTATTTTCGTTATTTAACTTTTCAACCAACGAAACAAGCGGATGGCCATTATTGGTTCTCAATCAAAACTAGCTTCTGTTGCTAATTTGCTGCAACAACCACTTCTGCTTGTTGAGCTTTTCAACGGTGTCAGTGTACTCAGCAACAATCGACTCGTAATCGCTGCCCAGCGTTTGGTAGACCTCAACTTTGTTTTTCACTTCCCGTAGTTCCCCTTCGAGAGCGCTTTTTTGAGTTGAAAGTTTTTGGCTGAAATATTGAAATGGATTTTGAAACGGAAAATTGGATACTTGTTTGGCTAATTTAAATTTATTCATAGAGGGAGATTATAATTGTCCAAAGTACAAAATTTGTGGCGGTTATCATTAAATTATTAACATTACAACATTTAAACCAAATTTAATAAGTGTATATTTTACTTTTTATGAATTTTAATGTATTAATATAAGATTAAGTTAAACAAACTTTATTATATATATTTTTTGTTAACTGTTAGTTACAAAAATATTCAAAAGATACAAAATTTTTGTTTGTTTTGAGAAAAAATCAATTAATGAGTATTTTCAGCTGCCTTAACTTCAATACTTTTAAATTTTAATATTAAATAATAATATGAATTGAATTCAAGAAATCGCACGAGTAAAAGAAAAAGTCCCAATGGTTTTATTTTTATAACAAACAAAACAACTAATTAAAGTAGAAAGCTATAAAATTCTTTGAAATTCATAACTTACTTCATTTCCTTTAACACTTGTACATGTTTCTTCGTATAAGGTTTCACTCATAACGTCGTATTTTGTAGATCTGAAGAATATCAATATTTAAAAAGATGCTTTTAAACTATTAAAATGGTTTTAAAATTTTTATAGGCTTCAATATTTTGTTAGTTATAGTGAAACTTTGAGCTTTTGTTCACATTTTTTAGCTTATAAACATGTTGTAAAATATTGCTTCGTGGATAATTTCGACAAAATATTTTGTTTAGTTTTTAACAGTTAAATCTATAGAAGTTAATTTAATTTTTCTATAAATAAAGATCTATATTGAAAAACGTACAAGTTATGTTTCGTTAGTTTTTAAAAACTAAATCAAAAAACCTAAGAAAAGTTTTATGCAACTGAACCTATCTTATAAAAATAATTGTCACATTATGTCCATCAGATCTTTAGTTTAGTTTTGTATATTTTATTTCAATATAGGAAATAAAACCTGCATGTATCTTGCTATAGCCTTAAACCAAAATTAAAACGGAATAGTTTAAAAAGGTGCCTTAAATAATTATTTGACAAAGCGATTGATTAAAGTAAGAACAAAGCTACTTATTTTTTATTTATTAAAAAATTTTATATAAAAAAGATTTAGTTATATAATGAAATTAAAATATACAGACGAATATTAAAAAAATAAAATTTTTAAACTCAGCACTGTGTGTTGTAGCAACATATTACACTCTACGAAAGCTTTAATTTTGGTATAAAGATAAAAACTCTGTAAAATCAAAATTTGTTATAACACATTAAAAACAAACTTAATGTTGTACGATTTAAAGTATAAGTTAGTCCTGAGTCTAATGATGGGACATTTAAATAAGGTTTTTTATGTATTGGATGTAACACGTTTCAGGAGTATAAAACGAATTATAAATGACATCTAAACGGAATATTGTAAACAACACTTTTAGTACAAAAATAATGTTGCTTGTTTTAAAACTATTTTTTTCTAATACTTTCAACAACTGTTAAAAAGTTCAACCATTAAACAATAAAAATTTTGTAAAAACTTTTAGATATTAAATTTGTAGTAAAAATTGCTATCAAAAAAAGCAAAACTTCAAACAAATATTTTTTTTTAAGTTATCTTTTTCAAAAATATGTAAAAAATAAAACACTAGAAAATAGAAACTAATATTAAAGTTGCTAACCTTTGAGGCAAAAAACTCAGCCTAAGTAATCAAAAACTAACGTGCTTTAGATCAAGCTAGTCACAGTCGGATTGAGTTTAATTAAAAAAAAACAATTATTAGCCTAAAATTTAATAAATGTTACAAATAATAAAATTTAAATACCATAAATATCAAAATAAAAAAGAAAGACTTTATAAAAACAGAAACACAATTAGAAAAATAAATTATTTGTCATTAAAAATAGCCTGAGATAAAAAAAAATCAAAACAAGCTTAAGTTTTGCGAAAAAAAAATCAAATAAAAAGTTTCTAAATATTTCAAATTAGCCTGAGTTATCCTGAATGTGTGTGGCAACTCTGTAATATTAGGCAATTTTAAAAAACAAAATAATCTCATATATGTTAAGTTATTTAAACAAACTCCCAAAAAAGAAAAAAAGAATACAGATCCAAATAGCAATAACTTTGTTCTTTAGGGTTTACTAATTTAAGCAATTCAGGTATTAACATACTTTGCTTTAAGCGCTATATTTTGAAGCTGAGAACACAGTAGATTTAGTTGAACCTTTTGCTTTTTTGGAATATAATTCAATTGGTATTTGCTCATAAGCTTCTCCATAAGAGTACCACATGTGTTCAAAAGCTAAAACATTGTTTATAATTTACTTGTTTTGTAATTTACTATAGTTTTCTGTTTAATTTTAATACTAAAATATTATTTTTTTTATAATTAACAAAAATTTAAACTTAAACTGCAAATCTATTTAAAAAAAATTGTTGATACAATATGCTTTGTTTGAATTTAGCATTTTTTTTAATAACTAAAGTATGCGAAGTTTAAAACTTTTTTCAATAAACTCAACTAGTCTGTCTACTGCATATGATAAGTATGCAGTAGACAGACTAGTTGAGTTTATTAACTATATAAGTTAAAGTTTTTTCAAAGAGTTTGTTTTGCAGCATACTAATTATAAAATATAACTTGATCTATATCTCAGGGTAAAACAATTTTTTAAACAGTGAGAAATCTTAAATTAAACTAAAATTTACAAAAAAGGCATTTGATTTAAAAACTAGCAAACACAAGAATCTAGAATAATAATAACGACAAAAGGAACAGTTTATGAAATTGAGAAAATAAACTAACTATGAGTATGTCAATAAAATAAGATACTGATTCTTGCTTACACTTCTTCACATCATTTAGCAATTTAATAAGCTTATGTTTGTCTGATTTAATAACTTCACTAATATTTCTGCTTCTATTTATGTGAATTTCTTTATGGTCTGTTTTTTAAAAAGAACATGTGTTCAATTTAATACATAAAAAACATACTTTTTGTTTAAAAGAAAGGGAGAACATTTTGAATTATGAACCATATTTAAAATAATACGATGACACCATAAGTTTTTACACTTCGTATCATAGTTTTTAAAACACTAAAAAAACCAAACCACTGTAGTTTGTGCCATCATAGTATTCAGTCAACTTCAAACACGTTTTTCTAAATGCTTGCAAATTGAACTTTCAACTTCTTCTTTTGAACTTCTACTCCAACTTTTCTGTGTTTAATTTTCAGATTTGATAAAGAAACATTCCATAACATTTAGGTAAATTATCAATACTTTTTAAACAGTTGAAATTTTTGTACTTTTAATATCAAAAAGATCTAATTAATAATTTATAGATGTAATTTATTTAGAACATGTATAAACTTTTAAGCTGTTTATGAATATTATTTTTTTAATAGTTAAAAACAAACAATTTATCATAATTTACGTACGTGAGAAAAACTTCTAGTTAAAAAAACTAAATCAGTTTTAAACTTTTATAAGTTTTTCTAGCTGATTAATGAACTTAAACTATTTTCATGCTTACATTTAAATATTTTAAAACAGGATTCAAAATTAAGCTTTACTTATTCATACTTGGTTATACGTAGTTTATAAAATAAAATTTTTAATACACTTTAAAACGAATTTAGTACTATTAGAATAAAAACGTCTACAAGTTATTTTAGTTTAAAAACCTAATTAAATAGACTTCTAAATCAAAATAATAAAGTTTACTTTTTCTTCAGATATATATGCTTCTAAAGATTGTTTAGTGACTCCAAGCACATTATGAATCGATTCATTATCACTTGCTAAAACTTCGCTTGCCATGTAAACTTTTTCGAATGATTTCCAGAACTAATTAATTACAAACTCTTGTTAAAAAACTGTAGAATAGTAATCTTACTTAAAATATGCTACAGTAACAATTAAGTAAATAAAAGTTATTTTTATCAAATTAAAACAGAAGATAAGTTTTTAGGTCATACCTTTAAATTACTATACATAAATAAAGCTAGCTATATTATAAAACCCTACTTTATCTACAAAAAGTATATATTTCTACTTTACCAAAAGTAGTTAACTTCGATCAATTGAAAACATAATATTAAAGAATAAATTGATATAATGAAGTTTAGTTTAAACTAACAAAAAATAAACTTTATATTTTATAACAACTTAAATTCATAAATTTAAATTCATATTAATTTTTAACATTCAAATGTTTAAACTAACATTACATTCTTCAGTAGAAAATTTTCCTTTTAAAATTTCTTCTAAATGAGACTGAATCGTTTTAAGTATACTTTGATATGTACTTTCATACTTAAGCCACTCTTTCTTTGACTTTTCATACTTGACGTTCTGAAAAATGTAATATAAACATACTATTTCTAAACAAATAGCATTTATTTCTTAAAAGAAGCTACATTCATAATTAATAATTTTATTTTATCAACTTATTTATTGATAAAAAAAATCTCTTTCATTATTTAGTCTATTACAATTTTTATTTACATTGCAGTTTTTCTTTATACTTAATATTTGTGTCTTTCATTAAATTAGTTTTGATTTTTTTATGTTTGAACTAATTTAATAAAAAACTAACTGAAGTCGGGAAAAACTAATCTAGGGTTAAGAAGAAAAATATTTGCACCTTTAGTATTATTTACAGGATTTTTACTGAATATTGAATAATAAATCTAGTATTAGTAAATAAAGTTCATATGTTCAAATTTTCTTTAAATCCGCTAGAAAATTCTATAAGCCACAACAAGTATTAAAAATCAGTAGTCCTATGACAAGCAACAACGTAGGTTAATATCACTAAAACAACTATCAATAAAACAACCGATTAGAAGCGGTTAATATGTTTACACAATTGGAATTAACAACAAGCAGTAAGATGTATGTTGACAAATATATAATCAGAAAAGTTGGCAGTCACAACTCTTAATCGCAATTAAAAACTTCTGACTCAATATTAAAACCAAGGTAAAATACAATACTTGATACTTGCAGTTATATACCAAAACGAATCTTAGAAAAAGTATAGAGCTTATTATAAAATATCAAATGTCTTCCATATAGGCTCACTGAGGAAGCTTCTTGGGATTTTTTGGATGAACAGGATGCCAAACACAGTTGTGGTGTAAAGATGTGGTCTACAAACTATATTAAGATAAAGGAAAGAGTTGAATATTGACATAAATAGATGCGTAAATTTTACCATGATTCTTGAGAAGTAACTCGCAAGCTATTTTTAAAGATAACAAACAATATTCACTGCTTTTAAAACAAGAAACTGATCAACAAACTTAGTATGAATCACAAAATCCTTTTTTTTTATTCATAGCCATTTTATAATAACTGGGCTTAATACTAATTAAAAATTAATACTTGGTAAATAAAGTTTTTCAAATAGTTTGTGTCTAATAATTTATTAGCTTACTGTATGCGTGCACATAAATAAGAAACTTTGATGATTTGAAAGAAAATACTTTTAAAGTCATATGCACACACATTTTCTAGTTCTTTATATTAAAATTCATTACACAAATTGTAGTCACAATTAAAGAAAAAGCATAAACTAAAACAGTCTTGTATAAAAAAATTGTATAAAAATCTAATGTACACAGAACTTTTTCATTAGATATTTACTGTGAGCATGTTTTAAAGAATTAGATAGCTTCTAGCTTGAGCTAAAGTTTCATCTTTTCCAGTTTTTAAAATTGCAGTAAATTAATTAGCTTTGTTTTATTGTACACATAAAATTTATATTCATAGAATGAAGTTTGTGCTTTAACATTTGTTGTATAAAATATTAAAATTTATAAAAAGATAAAATATTACTACTATAAATACTAAAAAACTTTTAGTTATTGAACATTTTGCTAATATTCTTGCTTACTATTAGTGTTTGAGCACTATAATTTTGTACAGCTAAAAACTTTTACATTCTTCTACTGTAAATACTGTATTTGCTATGAGTAATTTTTCATAAAATGCAGAATCAGTATTCTAATAGATCAAAACATCATTTTAAACATACCTGGCCTTCTCAACACCATCAAAATTAAGCTTAATCTTATTTTACCTCTCTCAAACTTATTGAGTAAAAAATTTAACTGCTTCAATATGTTGTATTGGTTATTAAGTTTTTTTTTTTTTTTGGAAAACAAAATTTCTGTGTAAATATTTTCCACAAGCTACTTAAAAGATAAAAATATTCAAAAATGAAATTTGTAAGACATTTCTGCTTGATAGACCAAAACGAGCATAAACTACATTTGAAAAAAGTTCAGACTGTTAGTAGTTATTATCTCTAGAAGCTTTAAAAACATGCACTTTTTCGTTATGTTGTTTAAACTTCTTTAAACTTAAAAAATACAATAGTTTAATATTACAGATATAAGAGAAACAAAAATCTTACAATACAAAACTTTAGTTTTTGAAGTTTTAAGTTGTAATATTACTTATTATAAACATTAAAAATACTTTGCTTATTATAAGAGCTACAGGAAGGTAAATGTATATTTGAATAAGATGTTAATAATTTACAAGTTTATACCGGTCAAGGTTTTAAATGCATCTATACAGAACTTTTGGTTAATAATTCAACTTGTGCAAACAGTTATAATATAAATCAATTTAAAATTATTAAAACTTGTAGTAATGTTTTCGATTTGATTTAATTAGAAGCCATTTGTATTTTGTTAAGGAAACCTGTTTTATGTAAGCAAAAATTTTTGACTAAACTGTTTCTTTATTTTCGTAATACTTTTTAAGGATTGTTTTCATTTTATTTATGTTAAGTTTTACTGTAGATCAATTATAATGTGAGCAAACTTATATGATTCTAACTGTTACTAATTGCTTTTGTCTTTTATTAATCTCTTGATTACTTTATAAGTTACTATATAAGTTTGTAAAATCTTATTACTTGTTAGCTTTGTACTCTACTGACAAGAATTGCTCGAAATATATTTAGTGTTATCGAAATTATGTGTCTTGTGTAACCTATTGTAAAATTACTGGTCACTTATGTTCCAAAATTTACAAGTATACAGTTTGTGTTATTTTATTGTTGTGTTTTTTGTAATGTTCTTATTTTCAAACTTAGTTTTTTAAGTGTGTTTCTGTGATCTTAAGTTATTTATAAACATTAAATTGCAGTATAATACATATTAGGTTTATTTAAATTCAAGATTAAAATATATAAAATAGATTCGTTTTACATTTGTCTGTGTATGAGTAAAAATTTTAACAAAGTTTTAGAAACATTGTTCATTCTGTATAGTTTAATTTTCTAACCAACACATGTATGCAGTAAATTGTAGTATCAATTCAACCTTAAAAATTAATTGCTGTATTAATTTGAAGACATTAATAGTGCCAATTGTTCATCAGGTGGGATACAAGTTTGGATTAAATAATAACACCAAAAATACATAAGCCCAGTTATTTGGATGTGCACAAGATAACTAGGTGATCTGAGGTTACCAAACTCTTACCTTATATTTAAGTCTGAAATTTACATTTCAAGTAAAAAGAACTAATTAAGCCAATTATTCATACTTAGCTAGTAGGCTTAGTCAGGGATCATTAAATCATTTTAGGTAGCTTGTAATTTATGTATGCAGTAACATTCTAATTTATGACTTGAAGTTAGTAATTTCAAATGTTAAAAGAAAAATGTGAATATCTAAAAAATGAAATAATAAAAATGTGATGATTTTTTGTTCAAAAGACAATGACATACAGAAATTCTTAATATGGTTGCAATCTTGTCAAAGTCATCCTACTAAATAACTTTTTCCATTGAAATCATGTAATGAAACACCTGGCAATTGATAATTTACAGACTGTTTAAGTATAGCCTTTTTTTCAGCGCCGAAAAATAAGAAACTTTGAAAGATAAAATAAGTTTTGTTTTATTCTCTGGCCCAAGTTTATTATTCTTTCAACAAAAAATATACTTGATAAAACAAAATTTTCAAAACTATGAGCCTTTTTGGTGCAATTAACTAGAAAACATTATAGATACTAATACCTAAGGTAACCATTGTAATTTTCTACTGCAAGAAAACCTTTTATAATGTCTATTAACAAAATAATTAGTTTGAATAACATGAAACAAATATAAGAATCATGCAAAAAAACAAATTAGTATAGTATTTGCCTTCTTTAGGTTGCAACCAAGAATAATCTGATCGATTTAAACTTTTTTATATTGTGACATTCTTCAACATGTTCAATGTGCTTCTAAACATGTTTTAGTAGACTTTAAAAGACCAAGTGTCAGATATGTAATAATAGTTCACTTTCTCAGCTGTCTTTATTATTATATTAAGTATCAGTTTTTCAAACAAGCACTGATAAGGGTAAGAGGGTCCAACATTATTTTTTACTAAAAATAACATAGGATTTTATTTCAAGTACAAACTACAAGCCAGTTTTTATAGAATTAAAAAATATTATTTAACTTTTGAGATATTTTAAGTTAAGTTTCCGATACAAACATATGGACCGCAAATTTTTAGGACCAATTTTCTGGGAAATTTATAAAATCACTAAAAATCTATCTTCTCCTCATTTTTTGAACTAGAGACCTCAAACTTTAGAAAACGTTCCTTTTATAGTATAACAGACTTTGAATGTAAGAATCTAAAAAAAAAATTTTAGAAAAAAAAACAAAAAATAGGTGATTTTTTTTAATAAAAAAATTTATTATTCAAAATTAAAAACATTCCTGCATTCAATCTTTTCAAAATTTAATAATACACTTTCTGTAAAACTTTGAAAAAGATTGCTTAAAAATGAAGGAGGAGATAGATTATTAGTGAAATGGTCTTTTTTGCGTTTTTAGTTTGTGCCTTCCATTAAATACCTATTGAGGTCACCAACTTTGATCAATAATATCTCAAAAATTACTTTTAGTTTTTTCAAGTGGTTGAAATTTCTGATAGCTCAGATAAAACTCTATAAGATAAACTTGAAAAAATCAAGTAGACCCCCCTATTCCCTTAAAACTATCTTAATAACTTATCTATTTTGTCAGAAACAACCTTTTGTTTATGTGACTTTAGAATTCTTAAAATTTTGGTGATGTCACACATCTACTGATGCAACCAGTTAGTTGGTTCAGCAGCATTAGCTATTAAACAAGTAAAATGATTTCTAAGGTCCAGTTTATATTTTTCTCAGTGAATTTTTTTGTCCGATAATACACCTGAAAATAATTTTTAAGTATCTAATGCATAGTTTATAACTTATGGTTATTTTTGAGACAGTTTTTAGTTGTTGGTATTTAGCCCTGAACTACTCATGAAAATAATGTAGAATGGAAAAAAGGCCTTTTTAAGATGATTTATAAAGACTGTAAAAACTGTAAAAATCTAAACTTTAAATTTAAGCGTAGTAAAGCTTAAAAGCTGATTTAATTCAATAATTTAAGTAATTTTGATGTGTTTCAGTAAGTTAAGTAATTTTTTTTACATTTTAGATAATTGATTAGTCTTTTTTGTGCATTCTGCATTTCATACATGTTTCAGAAAATTTTAAGGCAATAGAGGAGAGGGGCATTAAAGGTTTGTTTTTAGATTCTGATTTTATTTTAAAGATCTTAAACTTAGCTGGCAGGAGCTTTTTACCAGTTTGTAAAATTATAGTTAGTTTTTGAGATATAAGGGTACAAAGCCAGAGAATTCAATAGATTCCTTATGGAACAATTTCTAAAAAGGATTTTTTTAGCATCTTCCTAAAAATATTAATTTTCATGTTTTTTAATCATTACAACAGATTTTTTCAAGGATATTTCCTTAAAGTTTACTCATTTGGTTATAAAAAAAGGAGAACAAAAATTTCAACTTTTATTTTGGGAAAGTTGCCAAATAAAAACTTCTTCTTCACACACTTGTATCAGAAACTTTTCAAATAACTGATTATATTTCAAAATTTGATTTAAATTTCTTTTTTCTGTGAGAAGCATAAAATTTATCTTTCATATATGGTTCAATTTAAACTTTAGTAAAAATATATTGGACTCCTCAAATGTCCTTATTTATTGTTTTGTATAACTATTATTGGATAGTCAAGGTATCCAGAGAGGGGAAGATGCATGCTAGGGTGCTTATGAAAAATGCAGAAAGTTTGGATTTATTTCAGGAAGTCAAACATAGCCTTTATAGAGGTTTTTCCTAATCAGGTAAAATTTTGCACAATGTGTTTTTGTTAAAATTGCCACAAATATTCAATGTAAACTTTATTGGACCTAAAATGCAACCTTCTAATTTTACTAAAAAAAAATTTTTACATCTGGTAATAATCACAAAAACACAATGTGCAGAACTTAAGAAAACATGAAGAAAGTTTCATGGAGGTTTTTTTTTGGTATCAGTGATTCTTTATAATTCTTTTATAATTTTAAATTTATAAATAAATTGAAAACCTTCTGTGAAATTTTATTTTAATTGTCTTAAATTCTGTATATTTTGTTTTGTGATAATTGCCTTGTGTAAAACAGTTTTCAGCTAAAAACTCCAAGGTTCTATTTTTAGGATCCCATACAGTTTACATTGGGGTTGTTTTCAGAAAACTTTAAATAACTCTATAAAGGTTTTTTTCATATCAGCTAAAATTTTGCACAAGGTGTTTTTGGGGAAGTAGTTAATTGTAAAATAATTTTAATCTGAAAACTGAATAGTCAGATTTTTTATAATATATTAAGTTGCACATAGATCATAAGTTAATGTATATGTATATTTTACAGAATACTACGTTTTTGATAGATTAAATAAACTGAAACAAAGACTAAGTTATTCTTTAGATTTAAAGAAAGACAGAATTTTTACATAAAAAGTTTAAAAATATACAAATCATAAAAAACACAATTAGATGATTATGTTTAATTAGTATATTGCTTTGTTTATCAAGTTTGGCATAAACAAAGCAAATCAAAAATGTTTTAATAAAAAAAAATCAAAGTAAAATGTTAGCTATGAAAATCTTTGAATGTTTCAGATTTTATATTACTTGGAAACAAATATGTGTCTAACTTTTATAAAAAAAATATATATAATTTACTCTAAAAATCATGCTGAACTTACTTCTAATTTTGACTTTGGTTCCTTTTTTAATGCCATTCTTTCGAGTACAATAAAAAGATTTGGATATTTTAACTTTATATCATTTGATATACAAACACTTTCAGTCATTTTTAACTGTGAAATGTACTAAGTCTAATTTAACTGTATAAAAAATATCATATTCTTTTATGGTTTTTAAGGTATGCAAAATACAATAAAAAATTACGTAAGGTTAATTTCTATGTAACATATTCTAATATGTACTTTTTATACACAACAAAATGTTTAAAAAAAAAACAGTAGTAAATGTACATTTGACTAGTAATACTATGATGATTTAAAATGTAATTCAATAAACTAAGAAATATGTTAAGGTTTTTTCTATTTAAAACTACAAAAAAATGCATGGTCAAAAAAAGCTAAATTAATTTGTTAATACTATATGTTTTGATTTTTAGAAAACAAAATAAAGAGATCTCAACTACTAGTTGTTTATTTAGTTGTTTCAATACTATTTTCCATGACTGTTATATGTCATTTTAAATTTTTTATTTAAGCACTGATGAGGTCTTTGACCAAAACTTAGTTTGCATAATAAAGTCTTTAAAGAATAAATAAATAACTTTGTTTATTATATAAAAAAAAAGCAAATAATAATTAAAAAAATCAACTCAGAAATTGAAGGTATATTGAAATTTCTGAAACTAAAACTTGCATAGAAATTATAAGGTAGTCTACTTAGCCTAATCTAACTTTTATTTTATCATTTTAAGTATACCTAAACTTAAAATTTGTGAATTAAACGCTATTGAAGCTTACAAGTTTAAGTTTTCTATAGTTTCATAAATGCTAGAAATGTTAGCTTTGTTGAAATGCAAGATATTTGTCAAAGTTATATAAGTAAGGCTTTACAAAGTTTATAATTTTAGATTGGTTGATTTTTTTTTTTTTTTTTCACAATTCTAACTACAGTTCCCACTGTATTTTTAATGTACATCCTGTATTTCGTATAAAATTATGCATTTTTCTTAAGTAAACCATGATACTTTAAAATTGCAATTTACATATGTTCTAAAAAAGGGGTTGGCCAGATTTACAAAAACTTCTTATCAAGCTGTGTAGTTTTAAGAATTTGAATAAAAACATTTTTTAAATTCTTAAAACTTAAAGTGTGCTAAATTAGTTATTTAATAATCACTACTGTTTACTACAATTCAACAAAGTAAATTTTCAATTACTTGTTGATTAATAGCTCAACTCTATTTGATTTGCACAAGATGTATTTAAGATATGAACAGGGTTGCCACTATTTGAGTCAAAAAAAGATTACCTAAATAACCTTAAGCTGTCTTGAATCATTCTAAGTTATTTAATAATTAAAAAAAGATTTTTAACTTTTAAAACTTAATAAAAAGTAATTTGTTCAACAAAATTTTAGAACTAAATCAACTATGTTTCAATAAAAATCTTAAAACTATCATGAGTCAGCCTGAGTTAAAAATCAATATCAAAATATCCTGAGTGTGTGGCAATCCTGTAGAAGTATATTGCAGCCCTTAGGTTTGGTGGGCAGCATAAACTTAATGTTGTTCCTTATAATTTAGTTTTTACTGTTTTGTTGTACTATATGTATTTATAGAAATTAGTTTAATGATACAATAAAAAAATAGATAATCAATAGTTTAGTTACAAACCTAATATATAGAAAGATCTTTTGGACATCAAGCAACACAACACTTTGGGCTATATAAAATCTATTTTTAATTAAAAAAACTAACTTTAAAGAAAAAATATTAAGTTATAAGTATAACAATGAAACAAAAATAAAGATGTCATTTGTCTGTGAACTTAAAATGAAAACAAACAGTAGAAAATCATTTGCTTAGGGAATTAAGGCCATAGGGGGTAAGCCATGTTTTTTACAAGTTAATCTTATTTTATAGAGTTTTTACCAAGCTTCAAGTTGCTTTTTACCATTTATAAAAACTCAAACTAGTTATTGAGATATGACCGGTCAAAGTCGGGCGGCATAATAGGTTTTCTATGGGAAGGGGAAACTAAAACAGCAAAAAAAGACTATTTTATTTAAAATCTATCTTCTCCTATATTTTTCAAGCAATCTTCTTTAAATTTTTACAGTCTAATCTTAATACAATAACAAAAAACGTTACTTTAGACTTAAAAAATTTTAAGTAAAAATACCTTTTTGTCAAAGATTTTTATTTGTTAAAATTATTAAAGTTTATAAGTAACATTTTTTTCTTATAATGTAAGGAACATTTCCTGATAGTTTGAAGAAAATTGCTTGAAAAATGAAGAAGAAGAAGATAGATTTTTAGTGTTTTTTAAATTTCCAAGAAAATTGATCCCAAAAAATTTGCGGTCCATACGTTTGTATCAGAAACTTAATACAAAAAATAAGATATCTCAAAAGTTAAATAAATATTAGTGAATTCTATAAATTCTGCTTTCTTTATAGTTTGTACTGAAAGCTTAAATAAAAATAACAAACTTATTTTTAGTAAAAAAGTTTTCGACCCCCCTATGGCCTTAATAAATAACTTAAGCTTATTAACTTTTTAAAATAAATTAAATTGTAAAATTTGATAATTATGTGCTTCCTAAAAAATTTTTTTTTTTTTTAAATACATTGAGCTAATATTTTTTTACAACTGTAAACATATGTCTATACTTAAAAACTTAAATATAAAAATACAAACCATGTAAACAAAAAAAAAACATTTAAACTGTGTACTATATGAACTTCATTATAAAAAGAAAACAAACATCAAAGTTAGCTAAGATGCTATCAAGTTTATACTTCTTTGTTACAATCTAGACTGAACTAATGTCATTATAATCAACATAATTATTAAGGACTATCCTTAAAGATAAAGTAATTACTAGTATACTATTAGAAAAATAGAAAATAACAACCATATGTAACATAAGTATATCTTATTAATTGTTTGTATCTGTAAAATATACATTAGATAAACTTAGAACTTTTATATCTTTAAATTTTAAAATGTATACTACTTATACATTTATAACTAAAACTTTTTTATTTGTGTGTCTGTGTTTTTTTTTAACTTTTAACTTGTTTATATAATACTTTGCAGCTATAGAAAATATATAAAATATTAATTAAAAAATTAACCAGTTTTTGAGTTTCACCGCAAAAGGATTTTCAAACTGTGATTTATATTCAAATAGAGTTTGATTTGAAAAAGTATTGCTCTATTTCAGTAAGAATCACAGTTTGAAAATCTGTTTGAAGTTAAACAAAGTAACCATCTGAATTTCCAATTTTTTTTTTAAATACATGAATCTTCATATTGAATTGATAATTTTAATAAATCTGTTTCAACTACATATTTATACAAATATATACCACTAACTATCTAAGATTAAGGTATAAAGACCAAAAGTTATTCATTTCATTTATAGTAAATAATTAACTGCCTTTCTTTGAAAGTGTTAAGGGCATGGGAGATCCAACATTTTTTTTAAATATTAACATTGGCTCTTATTTAAAAGCTTAGAGTATATACATTTTATAGATAAAAAAAAATCAATTAATTTTTGAGATATAACAAGTTTAAAAAAAAAACTAATACAACGACATGGTATCAAAAAAATTTAAGGCTGATTTTCTTAAAAGTTTGAAACTATTACTAAAAATTTAACTCCTTTTTCATTTATAAACCATTTAATTTAAATATTCAGAAATGTACTTTTAAATATTAGAAATAACTTGTAGAAAGCGAATTTTCAAACAAAAGCCATAAAAAATTTGTAACACAGTTGCCACTTGTTTTTTCAAAAAATTTTCCAGGTAATCCAAATTTATTCCAGGTTTTTAAAGTACACATTTTTAGATCTATTTTTACAGGGTTGCTACTGTTTGAGTCAAAAAATCTTCCCTAAGTGACCAAAAACTTCCCTGAGTTTCCCTGATTCTTTTTCAAATCCTTAAATTTTATATTTATTAAAAAATTACAGTGTTTATTGTAAGCATATTGAAGAACTAGCAGCAAGGCTAAAAAATTTCTAAATAAGCATCTAAAAATAAATAAAATCAACTTTTTGATCAAAATACTGAAACTTGATTAATAAATCTCATTCTAGATCTAGAAAAAAATTTCCCTGAGATTAAAAAAAAGTTTTAAACTTCCCTAAAATTTTTAGAAAAAACCAAAACTGCCCTGAGTTTCTCTGAGTTAAAAAAAGAATCAAAATTCCATGAGTTTCCCTGAGATTTTCTTTAACTTGAAAACTCCCTGAGTTTCCCTGAATTCCCTGAGTTTCCTGAGTGTGTGGCAACCCTGTTTTTAGTTTAAAGTTAAGTTTAAGGTAAGAAACTGTGTTAAATAGTATATAAACATTGAAAAGATACTGTAAAGCTACATTAAATATGCTTTTTTTTTTTTTTTGATGATGACAAAAATTTGTATTTGTATGATAGATATTTTGAGTCAAATCGAAATTTTACTACTGATCATGTGAAAATTGTCAAAACTCTAGTTTTTCCAGTTTTTTTTAGTGTTTTTCTTCAAAATTCTAGATTTTCCAGGTTTTTTTTTGTTTAAATTGTTAAATTCTAGGTATTTCCAGGTAAAGTGGCAACCCTGTGGTGAATACCTAGCATGATGTCGCACCAATATCAAGCTGAAATTAGATTATATTCAATGTTATTTTAACCAAAATTTTAAGCTAAAAATCAATGTTTTAAACTTATATGTCTAAAAAGATAACTTTGTTTTAGACAAGCTATATAAACAAAAATAAAGATTAAGCGAAATTATTATAAAATAATCTAAGGTGTATAAGTTTATAATAAATAATTTTATTTCTACTTATGTATTGTATTTATTAAAAAATTATTTCTAACCTAAAATTTTTTTTTTTTTTTTAAGGTAGAAAAACATCAGAATTAACTCACTCTCCCCTCTACAACGATAAACGTTTTCTGAAGGTCATGCAAGTTAGTTTGAGCTCATCACGTGTTATTCCACCTGCCCTATCTTTAAATTTACTAAGAAAAAATTTGACCATTTAATTAAAAAATAAAACTAAATCTATAAACAAAAAAAGTAGAACTTTTAACTAACCAAAATAAAAATAAAAAACTAGTCCTAACCCTTTATTGAAAAAAACCCTGGTGACACGTCATTTGGCAAACACTCACAAGGTTAAAATCTCAACACTAAAAACCACAAAGTGTGGGAAAATCCTGAAGCTCAAATCCCCAAGCAAGTGCTGCCAACATTCTGTACAAAACAACAATAGCAACAATCCAATTTTTGATATCACTGCCACCAAGTGATTCCACAATTAGCTGTTGAAAATTTAAGCAGCAATATATCATTAAGCAGTGTAATTTAAAAACAATAGCTACAAAACAACAAACTCTAAAAGAAAATCTTATGTAATTTATTGCTAGCATTAAGTTAACACAAATCTTGATCAATATTTAAAAACTTGACAAATAGTTTCTCTCTTAACAAACTTGTATTAGGAAAAGTAAAAAACCTTAACAGAAATGTTCTTTTATATATTTAAAAGTAAGTTAAATAACATAAAATATCTAACTTAAATTTATACAGAAATCAACGAGGAAAACAAAATATATAACTAATCTAGTTTATACACAAATGCACAAAAAAAATATATAAAACAATATACTCAGGCATGTGATTATAAGCACTCAAGTTTCACTTCTTGTTGCAAGTTAATAGAAAATTTTGGTTATGCTTAAGAGGGCACATGCTTTTCAACATTATATGAAGGAACTTTTTCCTAATTTTAAAGATATTCAACATACTTTTGCTAACAGGTCCAAATTTCAAAAAGTAAAGACGTCGTAAGGTAAGAACTTTGAGAGGTACGCACCCGCGTAAGGTACGCAAATTAGAAATTATCTTTTTATAGTTGGTTTGAGATACTTATTTAAAACTAAACATTTAAAAATTTTTTACAGGTATTATCAGAGACGAAGACAAGCTCTTTAAAGCAAAGTTAGAAAACTGTAACAGTAACTACCAGTGACATTTCAACTACGTTTGACATTTTTACTATTTCAAAACTTTATCGTCAAATAAATGAAAATTTTATTTTTGTGAAACTTGTATTTGACTAAAACGAAATAAAATTAAAAAAAAAGTTTAGTAATATATTTAGTTAAACCAAAGTTTAGTCAAACTTGTACTAGAACTGTTTTAAAAAGAAAATTAATTATTATTATCAGTAGATAGAAATAAGAATGCAACTCTTTAAAAGAAATTAAACTCTAAAATTTATCAATATTTTTAAGTTTTAACTAACTAAGTTTAAATAACTTTTTAAGTTTAAACCACAGACCATTTTTTAAATAAATATAAAAACAACTTAAACATTGTTTTCAAAACTAATTAAGTATAACAAATATACTGTATTTTTAAAGTAAAGATACTACTCAAAGATTTTGTTTAACTTCGTTTCTTTTTTCGTTTGCTTTGTTTGCTGAAATTAAATTAAAAAAATATTAGATCGTTTTTATACAGCATGATCTGAACATCATCTAAGTTGACAGCACAGCAGAAGTATTAAAATAGTTTCATTCAAGTCAAATTAGTTCTAAAATATTTGAACAATTGTCAAAAGCTGAACCTGGAAATTTCGAAATTATTTTCTTATATATGATTATTTAACTAAAATAATTCTATAAAAATAAGTTTCATGGCAATTAAGAGGCGACTGCTACGCTCTTTTTATTTTTTTTTAATATAAGAAACAAAAGTAAAACATTGATGTTAACAATATTAAAAACGTATGTTAAAAAAACCACTAAAGACATTGCTATTTTTTGCTAAATATAAGAATAAAATTAGATTAACTTGTTTTATTTTCGCTAAAAGTGTATGCACGCGTAAATTTTCTTGTTTATTTAAACTAAAACTTCGTTAAATAGCTTAATTATATTAAAAAACTATTGCACACACTATGTATGTGCTTGATAAAACGATAAAAACTTTCAATACTTTTTTATTTTTTAATAAGTATCTGCACAATATGTAAATTTTCTTTATTCAACAATAAAAATTTGTTATAATAGTATTATTTAAACTATAGACTGTTGCACGCATAACTATAACAATGCAAAGTTGTAAAAAACCTAAATCCCAGCAATGTCATGTTTTGAATATTCAGAAAAGTACACCTATTCCAACGTTTGATTTTAAAATAAACAATGCAATCTTACATAAAACTGAAGTATTTAAAGACCTTGGAATTTTTATTTCAGATAATTTAAAATGAACCTATTTCAGATAATTTAAAATGAACCCATCACATTAACTATATTTACCGTACTGCATCAATTTTATCTCTTAAGCACTAAAAAGCTTTATATCTACGGATTTGGTAATTCTTAAAAAACTGTACCTAGTTTACATCCGTCCTAAGATGGAATACAACACACCTTTATGGTCTCCATATTCTATAAAAGACATCAACCAAATAGAATCTATACAAAGAAAATTTACGAGATTAATCTTTAATCGGTGCAACATTTCATATACGTCATACATAGACAGACTAAAAAAGCTTAATATAAAAACTTTAGAGTACAGAAGACTTGAATTTGATCTCATTACTTTTTTTAAACTGATTAACAATGAAACTACTATTGATTCTCAAACTTTCTTTAAACCTTATGAAAATAATTACTCACTCAGAGGTAATAGTAGAAAATATACATGCAAATATCATTTCTACTATGTTGGTTGGCACAAATCTTTTTTCTATCGTTCGGTAAAAATGTAGATCAAACTTCTAAATGAACTAGTATCGTGCAAAAATCTTAAACATTTTCGATTAAACTTAAAAAAATTTGATTTAAATAAAATATTTACCAGTAAAATTTATAAGTGATTAGTTTTGTTCATCTCTTTAGCCATTGATTTGGTGTGTGGTATGTAGTTTATTGGTAGTTTAATCTGTAAGCTACACCTTCCCCTTATAGATTTTAGGTACTTTTTCAACTTTGATATTTTGGAAGGGCTATTGTTAGTGTGCTTTAGGCTTTAGATTTTAAAATTATTGGATACTCAGTTGATTCCTAAGCTAAATTTGTGAACTGTTGCTGCCACATTTTTGAAGTGATTTTTGACTGAATTTGACGTGGTGAAACTTTAAAACATAACGAGTGGCAAATAGTAGCTGAGATCAATGTTCTGCAAGATGAAGACAGGTTCTGAAGAATTTTGACAGGAGTTGCTTGTTACAGGGATTTGTTGCTTTGGAACGTATAATTGGAGATTGGTGACTTTGGAATCGTTGAATATTTGTTTGTTAAAGTTTTAGTTTATTCAGTGTGTGCCTTGTATAAGTTTTATGTTTATTTAATCACTGTAATTTGTTTTCTTTTTCATTTTATTTTAGTGTCCTTTCAGTTTAAGTGGCTTAAGTTTTAATGCCTAGGTCCTTCGTTGGACAATAAACTTAATAATAATTTAATTTTTAATTATTTCTAATTTAATTTTTATCTACTGATAAATATAATAAATATCTTATCTTAAACTAATATGAACTAATTATTAATTTTTTTTTGAACTTATTTGGTTTTAATAAAATAAATGTTTCACAAAATTAAAATTTTCATTTATTTGACGATAAAGTTTTGATATAAAATGTCAAACGTAGTTGAAATGTCACTGGTAGTTACTGTTACAGTTTTCTAACTTTGCTTTAAAGAGCTTGTCTTCGTCTCTGATAATACCTGTAAAAAAATTTTTAAATGTTTAGTTTTAAATAAGTATCTCAAACCAACTATAAAAAGATAATTTCTAATTTGCCTACCTTACGCGGGTGCGTACCTTACGCGGGTGCGTACCTCTCAAAGTTCTTACCTTACGACGTCTTTACTTTTTGAAATTTGGACCTGTTAGCAAAAGTATGTTGAATATCTTTAAAATTAGGAAAAAGTTCCTTCAAATAATGTTGAAAAGCGTGTGCCCCGATTCGTAAGCAAAAACCAAAATTTTTATAACCGCATTTAAACTTATCTTTTTTTAATTTTTTTAAATTTTCTGGGACACTAGACCAAAACCTTGGACCCAAATACCTAATGGAGTTTAGGCCAAGTCTTGTTCTAGGTCTTTCAGTTATGAAATTTAATTTTTTTGAAAATCTTGTATTATGTGAGTGAAGAGAACTAGCAAGAGTAAAACTTTTATGCTCAACATCAAATCCAGTCATACTATTCTGCATCAATTTACAAACTTGCAATTTAAACACATCATTTAATTTCAGCAGACCAGTTTTCACAAACAGTGGGTTTGTTGGAGTCAAAGCAGGCACACGGCAAACAAATTATGTTTAAAAAAGGCATAAAATATAATGTATTTATTAAACAGAATTAAAAACTAATAATGTAGGAATAAAAATAGTTAACATTGAAACAGGGTAACATGTGAAAAAGGAAAAGTTGAAATTATATGTCACATTTTATTTAGCATTTTATTAACATTTGTTTTGTTCATTTTATTATGATCATAAAAAAATTTGAATTTGGTGAAGTCCCTAAGTACAAAAACTTTAAACTGTGTTAGGTTGGACTGATTACTGAATATAGAAGATCTACAATTTAATGTTTTTTTTTCAGATATAAAAATTCAAGAAAAAAAAAGATACCTTAAGAAAAATGTAGAATAAAAAAATATTTTTGTTTTATTCTTTAGATCATTCAGCAGTAAACTTATTTGTACACCAATGGTTGCATAAGAGTTTATTTTCTTTAGATTTAATATTTAATAATAAATAACTTGTGTGTTTATTAATCTAGACACTTACTAAAAACCTTAAAAAAAAGAAAATTTTGCTAAATTTATAAGTTGAGAGAAAAGATGAAACGTAATTAGAAGATTCTGTGACACCTCTTTAATTAAAGAATTTTTAAAATACCCACAAAACTTTCATTTGTGTGTTCTGTAAAACTTATGTAAAGGTTTTTTCATGCCACTTCGACCATTAGACCACAAGCCTTCAATAGATTGAGAGTTGAGATGAGACAGTCTTAACTAAAGTCTTAACGGTCTCAGACTTAGTAAGAACAAACTAAACCTTAACTTAACTTGAGCTCGTCTTTTCGTCATATTTATTTCCAAGCTTTAGCTCTGTTAGACTTTTTTTTGATAGTATAAAACTTATTTATAAATATGAAATAAATATTACATTTAAGTATTATAGGCAAATATATAGTTAAAAAATTAAAAAACTTGGTTTGAATTTATTAATATTATGCATAACGTCTTACTCTTAGTTTAACAATTTTTTAATTAAATTATTAAAAAAAATCTATATTTGTTTTTTAATTTCTTAATAATCATTAGGTGGAAAACATCATCGATAAATCTAAAGTATTACTTTTTCAAGTCAATACATCAAGAAAAGAATAAGTGAAATTCATTCAAAAACTAATATTTTTTCAGAAATACTAAAATTCCCTAAGAGCAGAAACTTTTACTATAAATAATATTGATGCTACCTGTAATGTAGTTG
>NW_028139814.1:0-42934 GCF_965202585.1 Thalia democratica | reverse complement strand
CTTGTCAAATCACCTTGTGAAATTTTACTTGGCGCAGAGTAGGTATTCGTAAAAAATGTAGATAACGTAAAAATTTACATATGTCATTAAGACTTTTGGTTTAAAGTAATTTTAGAAGCTAAACAGGTTTTATCAAAAACTTATTTAAACCTTCAATAGAAACGTGAAATATAAAGATAGTTTACAGATTTTTTATAATTGTAACAAAAGACAACACTGCAAAGAAATCGACTTACTAAACATTTACTATTTAAGTTATTAAAAGAAAATGATGATATGTGTTTCAATATTAAAGAAATATATTTTTCTAGAATTTAAACATTAATAATTTAAAAATAACTTTTAAACTTTTTAAACTTTTTACAATGCGGTAACAAATTTATTATATTTTTTGTTACTTTAGAGTATAAGTTATTAGCTAATTATAGCTAAGAATTAAACAAGTTAAAAAGTATTAGGCAGTAAAAAACTTAGATAAACAAAAGTATAAAAAATTTACAGTGAAATAAAGTTTTGCAACTAATGCAACATTTTTTCGATGCGTAAAATTAATTAACAGCATCTAAAATGCTCATAAAAACAGTAACAAACTGTTATTTTTTAATAGATAAAAATAAAAATAAAACTAATTGTCATTTCAAAACTGTACGACTTAAATTAAAAATAATTATTTTTCAGGTTTAACTGTAAAAATAATTATTTGACATTTGATGAAGTAAAACAAATTTAAAACTAAAAAAACAATTACAAACTTTTAAGTTATTAAAAAACATTTTTGCAAAGTTGTATTTTTTAACTAGTTATAACACTATAGGTAATTTAGTCAACGTTATTTATTTTAACTGAATGCTCTCGAATACAAATACTCTAAGTAATTTGTAGTTGTTTATCTATTTTTAAACATTATATAAACTACGCAGACGCTTTAAATAAATAGTTGTTATCTCATTTATCACAAACATTTGAAATATTCTAAATACCGTAAGGTGATGTCAACATGATAAAATGTGAAAAAGTATTATTGATGGTTTAGTTTATTAATTTTATTAAAATAAGTCTAGTTTGCTTGCTATGTTGAAAAAATTTATGAACTTTAAAATTGCTTTATTACTTAAAAATAAAAAAATTAGATCAATTAAAAGAAATCATTAAAAATGAAGTTTATCAATCATAGTTTATCTTAGCTTTTAGAAACTATTTTGTTTTTTTGTGTATAAATAAAATTAGTTATTAAGCATTAATATTAAGAAATGACTACTTTATGGTCTGTTTAAAAGACAAATATTAATTATTTTTTACATACATACATAATCAAGTTAAAGTGTTTATGCAATAACCAGGAGTGATCAATAGTTAAATTAAAAGATAAATATACAGCAGTATTAAAAACCATATCACTTAAAATCGGATTATATTCTTAAGTACTTTATAAAAGTGTAAATTTTGAACTTTTTTCTGTTTAAGTTTAAATATGTTTTAAAAATATCAATAAGTATTATAAATAAATTCAGTTATTTTAGATGTTAATACTTCAAAACACTTAAGATCTTTAAAATCTCGGTAGAGTATATAACGAAATAACAGACTTTTTTTGTTAGTTTATGGTCAGATTTAGTTTTAATTAAAAAAAAAAACTCTAACTAATCAAAAATTTAACAGAAAATCCCTGTAATAAAAATAGAACTCACACTTAGAGTAATTAAAACTTTTTAAATGTTTACCTTGAACATGCTTAAAAAATAAAAACTGTTGTACAAATCGGAATCTTTTGGCTTAAAAGTTTAACTTTATTTTAGGACCGAAGTTTATAGAACGCTGGTATAAAACAAAGTATTTTTAACACTTAAAATTTAATTTTAATTATCTATTTAAGTAACTTCAAAATATAGAAACAAAAAACAATAAAATTTTAAGGTAAAAGAAAAATATTTACAAAATTGTTTTTTGACCAGAACTGTTATAAATATTATATCATAAGTAGTATAAGTTAATAGTTTAACTTCTATAAATAAAACTGTCAGAAAATAAACCTTCAAACAAATATACTTTTTTTTTTAAGTCGAGTCATGCAGAAACAAAAAAAATTAAAAAAAAATTATATTCTGTAAATAGTTGTGTTTAGACTAACTTATTGATTTTTATTAGTTGGGAAAAATCTAGTTTAAAATTTATGTAGAATTTTTGTTGGTTTTCCTTTTGTATAGAACTTTTTGTAATATAAATAAAAATGTTTGGATTTTAAACTATTAATTTATATGTATATATCCAAACCAACAATGTTTATACTATATAAAACAGTACTGCATTTAAGAATTACATCTACTGAGATTTTATTTTATTTTATCGAAAATGCAAATAATTATTAATTAGATAAGTTTTTGGAACAAACTTACCCAGTTGATTTAGTCTTCTTATTTTTATTAAAAAAAGTAGTATACGCTCAAAATATTCTCTTAAAAACTACTTTAGAAAAAGGAAAACGAAGAATATTATTGTGATTTACATATTTCTAGAATTAAAAATAAGTATTAATATTTAAAAAACATAATTACTTACTTATCAACTTACAATGTTCCTTTATAAAGCAAAACAGTTGATGAATTTTATAATTGTGATATTTTTAGCTGATGTTTATAAGAACTCTCAATAAATTTCTAAATAGTCAAATAAAAACTGCTCCTATTAACTAACATCAACATACAAAGTACAGATTACATAAAACAGTTATTAATTAATACCAGGCAAACAAGCGATAATTAACGACCTATAAGGTTCATAAAAAGTCCTTTTTTTTAGTTTCTCTTTTCTGTGTAATTGTTTGAAGATTTTCTTTTACGTCTTAAAACTCTCGAATCTTGAAACGAAGGCTTGCAATAACCATGAACCAAAAACTTATACTACCTAGTAAATTTCAAACAAAAGTAACTAAAATGTTTAATTTCAGATAGAAAAACAAATTTTAGTTTTAAGTAAGCGTATTTTCAAAAGTCTATTTACTTTTGTTCAACTTATTCAATAAATATAAAATTTCAAAGCATTTGACTTACACACAATAAAACCGAAATAAAATACAATTAAAATGAATAAAGATAAAATAAAGAATTATTATAGTAACATAGTAAATAAAGATTATATACGAACAAGAAATATAAAGTAAACAATGCATTTGATTATATTTAGTTTACCTGTATAAATTTGATTTAAATCATGTTTTATTTTTTATTTGAATACAATCTTTGAAAATTGATAGAGTATATTACGAGATGAATATAAAAAACACAAAACATACTTTATTACTTAAATAAATAACTTGTGTCGTTTTCGTTTGTGCTAGTTTTTAAAATTTCATAGTGATCGTAAACACATAAGTGTAGCTGGATTGTTTTAAAAAAGATTATAAACTGATAAAACACAGTATAGCAATATTTAATCACTTTTATTGAAAAGTAAATTAGTTAATGGCTTACAGTTAAAATAAGAGTTGAAAAATATTCCTGTGAGTAAAAAATCAAATTGAAGAAAGAACCGTTAAATATATATCAATAAAATAGTCTTTATTGAAAAATATCCGAACCATAAAATAACTAGTTTATTAAGATTAAGAAAAATTTTTGTACCTCTTTAAACTGATAATTAGACAAATCATAACTTTTTGATCAAATTAAACTGGAAACTAAGTCTTTTAAACAAATAAAAACATTTGTATTGGTTTCTAAAGCAAATTAAATTAATATCATTAGTTTTGTTATTGTTTTTATAATGAGAATTGGTATACATGTTCTTTGATTAAATCTAGGTAAATAAAGTATATATTTGCTGCTTAAAAACATTTTTGAATACAATAAATTCTAAAGCACCGCTTGTTGTTTTTCAAAATTATAAACCATTTTTCTATAAACTGCTTGCGAGTGGAAAATTATATCAGCCAGTATAGTATATATTTGTCATAGTCAAAATGCATTTCGTGATTAATATTTAACATAGTATTGGAAATTAAAAAAAAAGGGCTAGTTAATTTTTTCGAGGAAGTATTTTTAAACGCAGAAAAATGTAATAACCAAGTTATTATTTTTTTAATGAAACCTTTCAATTATATAAAAAATTTATCTAACTAAGCGTGCTATCTCAGCTTTAAGACCACTAATTCATACAATAACTTAACTGCAAAAAAAATCCGTTCTAGTATTTACGAAGAGATAAACAAATTTTTAAGAAAGAAAAAAAAAGTCTGGAAACTTTCTCAAAACATTAAAATAAGCTATTTTAGGTTTACTTTTCTCTTTTTTTCTACTACAAGCAACTAAAATTTGTACGACAGGATTATTCTCCTTCTTATTATAATTAAACATTAAACTTATACTATAATTAATACATGGTTTTTGTATTTGAAATAAATGTTTGTACCATAATAACTTATTACTACTTACTATTTTATAAACTTGAAAATTAATTTTAGTTTTAATTCAACAACTATTACAATTTTTTTTTAAATTGTACATAAACCTGTATTTAGTTCTTTTAAATATATGTACTGCTATATACATATAGACTATTTTTTTAAATTTCATTTATTTTAGTTTTTTTTTTTTTTTTTTTAAATTATATAAAAGCGGATAGGTTTAAAACTTATAAAGAAATAATATATAATTTTTTAATAAGCTGTCATCTCGAAGAAATTTGTTGACGAAAACTTTTAAACAATAGTTTAATATAATTAATTAGACGGCATATTTTATTAGAGTATTTTTGAATTATAAAAAATATTTTTATTTAATGCTTTTACACATTCTAAACAAGTTAATTTTCATATAAAAATAAAAGACAGTGTTTAAGTCTCTTTTTTCAGTTATTAAATTAACTGCAATTAGCGTTAAAGTAGAAAAATTATATAATATGATAATAGATGTTGTAAAATGAAATTTAAGTTAAATTTAAGTTTTTCATTATCTTTTTAAAAGTAATTATTCAGTTTATAAAAACTAATAAATTTAGCACAAATTTATTATATGATCTTAGTAATTGTATAATTTTAAAACTACTTAGAACTTCGCCTAAATTATTTGCTATAAATATTGTTAAACTAGTGTAGAAAAACTATATTAAGCTATATAACTTTAATTTATTTCAAAGGATACATGGAATAAAATTCTAACAACTCAAACAACGACAGTTCAATCTCGACAACTTAAATTTTGACAATTCAATTTTTGACAATTCAAATTACGAAACTCCAAATTCCGACGAATTAAAAACTAAAAAAGTATTTTTTACAATTGAAATATATGTAATTTAAAAATCTCAAATTTACACTTCAGTCGTAAAATATTGGTTTAAAGTATTTACTAAAACTTTGACTGAATAAATTTATTTATAATTAAACAAAAAAAATCTTGCTTAAAAAGTAAAAAATGTTGATAAGAAATAAAACCATTTGAAAAATATATTATTTGGAAAATAATTAAAAACTTTATTAATATTTTTCACATAAAAAACGAAATTGTGGTACCAATTTATACTTATATGGAGAGAATTTTAATATTAAGACTTTAAGGAATTCTAATGCAATTACAATAATCTATTTCAGCATTAATTGAATTGCTTTCAAAAACACAGTTTTTAATTTAAGAAAAATTCAAAAAATAAAAGAAGTAAAATTTGTTGTAAACTGTATTGAAAAAACATACCTTTGGTTACACGAAATTTTAACATTCAGGTTTTTATGTGTATGTAACTTAAACCTAAAAGATTATTAAACAATTAGTAATAAATAGTTTTAAATTTTTTTTTGTTAATTGTTTTCGAACTGACCTCAAAAAAGTCAACAAAAATAGTTAATAGAATTTTAAATTCTCAGTTAAGTATTTTTTCTTTGGAAACTGGTTGAAGTGTTAAATAGTTTTAACAAGATGAGAATAACTTTTATTTTGGGTAGCCACATATTTTTTTCGACTCATAATATTAGAAAAAAAAAGGTTCATATAAATTAATTTTTATAATGTAAAATATATTATATCAAAGTAAGTAAACAATAACATTTAAAACAACTTTAGAAATTTTCAATTTCGAATATACACGGATATAAAATTCTAAAAATAGAACCTAAGAAAGTTAATAAAAATGTTTAGTTGAGAGACGTGAAAATATTAATGTGTCAAATCAGCTTGAGAAATTTTACTCGGCGCCAAATAGGTATTTGTAAAAAATGTAGATATTGTAAAAATCTATATATGTAGTTGATACTTTTGATTTAAAGTATTTTTAGAAGCGAAATTTTAAACCTTATACTATTTTAAATATAAAGAAAAAATTCTAATCCTTATATAGACACGTTAAAAAATGATAGTTTACAGATAATTTACAATTGTAACAAAAAACAAAACTGATAAAAATTAAACTTACTAAACATTTAGTATCTAAACTATTAAAAGAAAATGATACGATGTTTTTTATTCTTTTATTTTTTCTAGATTTTAAACATTATTAGTTAAAAATAACTTATAAAGTTCACTTATAACATTAAATTTGTAAAAATATAGAACTGTGGAAATACATTCATTATATTTTTTGTTACTTAAGTGTATAAGTTATAACTAGTTTGACGCATTAACAATTATACAAGTTTAAAACTTTTAGGCAGTAAAAAACTTAGATAAACAAAAATATTAAAAGTTCACAGTGAAATAAAGTTTTGCAACTAATGCATCATTTTTTCATTGCGTAAAAAAAATTAACAGCATTTAAAATGCTCATAAAAAAAAATAACAAAATGTTATATTTTAATTAATAAAAAAAAAGAAAAAAAAGGTTATTTCAAAACTATACGACTTAAATTAGAAATAACTTATTTTTGATAAGGTTTAACTGAAAAAAAATATTTGAAGTTTGATGTAGTAAAACGGTTAAAAATAAAAAAAAAAAATTGTTTTAAATTTTTTTTTTTTTTAAAGTTGTATTCTTTAACTAGTTTAACATAATAGGTAATTTATTTGATGTTATTTTTTTTAACTGAATGCTCTCGAGTACAAATACTCGAAATATTTTTTTAGTTATTTTATCTATTTTTAAACATTTTTAAACTACACAGACGCTTTAAAAAAAAATTGTTATCTAATAAATCACAGGCATTTGAAATATTTCTAAATACCTTAAGGTGATGTCAACATGTCAAAATGTGAAAAAGTATAGTTGATGGTTAAGTTTGAAAAACTTAATTGAAATGAATTTAGTTAGCTTGCTATGTTAAAAAAATTTATAAGTTTTAAAATATTTTAACTACTTAAAAGTATAAATCAAATCAATATAAGGAAATTATAAAGAAAATTAAATTCTTAGTTTATCATAGCTTTTTAAAACTATTTTGTTTTTTACTGTATTAATAACACTATTTATAAAGTGTTTATTTTTAAGAAATGACTATTTTATGGTCTGTTTGTAAAAACTTTTAAATTTTTTTTTTACATCACTGGTAGTAAATCACAAACATTATTTTTTTTCAAAACATACATATTAAGCTAAAATGTTAACATAAAAACTAAGAGCGATTGATGGTTCAAGTAAAAGATAAAAATACAGCAGTATTAAAAACTATATTACTTCAACTCGGATAATATTCTTAAATACTTTATAGAACTAAAAATTTTAAACTTTTTTCTGTATAGGTATATATATTTTTTTAATTTTCCAGATAACTAGAAATAAATTTAATTATTTTAGATGTTACTACTTCAAAACACATAAGATCTTTAAAATCTTGGTTAAGTATACAACTAAATAAACCGGCCTTTTTTTGTTAGTTTATGGTCAGATTTAATTTTAATTTTATAAAAACTTTTAATTAATAAAAATTATAACAGAAAACCAATAAAATATATTAATATTGAAATAAAAATAGAACTCACACTTATAAAAATAAAAACTTTTTTTTATTTTTTACCTTGAACATGCTTTAAAAAAAAATATATTGTACAAATCCGAATCTTCGATGAAAACTTAACTTCCTTTTAGGACCGAAGTTTATCGTACAGTGGTATAAAACAAAGTATTTTTAACACTTAAATTTAATTTTGATTATTTACTTAACTAACATCAAAATTTAGTAACAAAAATAAAAAAGTTTTAAGGTAGAAAAAACACTTACAAAGTTGTTTTTTGACCAGAAGTTTTATAAATATTATATGATAAGTAGTATAAGTTAATAGTTTAACTTCTATAAATGATAAAGATCTTATGTACCTTTCTACTATAGTTGACAGGCATTAGAGTTTAACTATCATAAAATAAACATTAAAACAAATAAACTTTTTTTTCAATTTTTTAGTCCAGTCATGTAGAAACAAACAAAATTAAAAAAAAATAAAGATCTTTAAGTTGTTGTGTTTAGACAACAACTTAAACTTATCGATTTTTATTAGCTGGTAAAAATTTAGTTTCAAACTATATGTAGTTATTTTCTTGATTTTCCTTTTGTTATAGAACTTTTTATGATATTAATTGAAAAGTCTTTGAATTTCAGAATGTTAGTTTATATGTATATATCAGAATTAACTATATTTATACTATTTAAAACAGTATTGCATTTAAAGAATTACATCTACTGGGTTTTTTTTTTCCAAAAATGCATATAATAAATAATAAGATAAGTTATTGCAACAAACTTACCCAGTTTATTAAGTCTTCTTATCTTGATTAAAAAATAGTTTATATTAAAAACAATTCTCTTAAAAGACTACTTAAGAAAAAGGAAATCGACGACTATTATTCTAATTTGTATATATCTTGAATCAAAAATTATCTATTTTAAAAATCAAAATTTTTTACTAATCAACTTACAATGTTCCTTTTTAAAGCAAAAAAGTTCATGACTTTCATATTAATAAAATTTTAGCTGGTGTTTATAAAAACGATAGATAAATTTCAGAGAAGTCAAATAAAAACTGTTCTAACCAACATCAACATACAAAGTACTTAAAATAGTTACTAATTGAAACCAGGCAAACAATAAATAGTTAAATGACCATGTAAGGTTCAAAAAAATACTCCTTTTTTAATTTCTCTCTTCTGTCTACGTGTTTGATATTTTTTACATATCAAAACTCTCAAATCACGAAGGCTTACATTAAACAAGAAATAAAAACTTATACTAATTAATAAATTTTTAACAAAAGTAATAAAAATGTACAATTCCAAATAAAAAATAATTTTTAATTTTAAGAGAGCGTTTTTTTAAAGTCTATGTATTTTTGTTGAACTTATTCAGTTAATTTAGAATTGAAATGCATTTTACATGCACAGGCTAAGAATGAAATAAAATACAGTTAAGAAGAGTAATCGATAACTTTATACAATTAAGAATCTGAAGTAAATAATAAAGTAAAATAAATTTCGTATCGCTTTATAAATTTTGGTTAAATCATGTTTAGTTTTTATTTGGATACAAAACTTTGAAAATTGGTATAAAGTGTAATAATCGATAGGATAAAAAAAAATACAAAACATTCTTTATAAGTAAAACTTGTGTCATTAAAATTATTTATGTCGTTTTCGTTTGTTGTAGTTTTTAGACCTTCACAGTGATAGTTATTAAATAAGTGTAGTTGAATTGCTTTGAAAATAAAAATATAAACTGATAGAAAACCCCGCATAGAATAATTTAATCCCTTTTATTGACATCAAAATTAGTGAGTGACTTATAGAAAAAATAATGAATTAAAAACTATTCTTAGTAAGTTAAAATTGAAACTACTGAAACGAAAATAAAACGCAGAAAAAACCCTTAAATATATCCTAATAAAAAAGTCTTTACTAGAAAATATTTGAACAAGTAAAAAAACTAGTTTAATGGAATTTTAAATAAGTTATTCAGCTGTTTTAAGTAGTTAGTTAGACCGAATTCATAAATATACGATCAATGTTTTAGTTTAATTAGAAACTAAGGCTTATTTTAATTCTTAAACCGTAAAAAAACTTATTTTGGTTTCGGAGGCAATGTTGAATACAATAATTTTTTTTTTTTTAGAATTGGTGTACTTTTTTTTTTATTAAACCAAGGTAAATAAAAATATAAAGTAGCTGCTTAAAAATATTTTTGAATACAATTAATTTTAAAACACTGCTCGTTGTTTTAATAAACTATAAATTATTTTTTCTTATAAACTGCTCACAAGTGGAGAAAATTATTAGCTAGTCTAGTATGTACTTGTTATAGGCATATCGCTAATCACAATTAATATGTAACAGTGAATTGTAAATTTTTCAAAAAAAGTTAGATAACGTAATCTAGAAAATAATTTTTTTTAAACAAAACCTCTTAAAAAAATTAAAAATTTTATCTAATCATTCCTGCTATCTCAGCGTTCGGATCACAAATTCATATAAAAACTTAACTGCATAAAAGTATGTTTTAAAATATGAAATAAAATTAAAAAAAACTTAAGTTTTTACTTCTAGCGGCTAAAGTTGTTACACATGGTTTTTATCCTTCTTATTATAATTAAAAATAAAATTTGTATGATAATTGGTTAAATTTTTTTGAAATAAAAATTTATATCATAACTACTTATTGCTACTTACTATTTTATAAACTTGAAAATTAATTTTAGTTTCAATTTAACGACTATTAATAATATACTTTTTAAGTTTTTCATAAATCTATCATTAGCTCTGTTGATATAAATATTGCTATTAACATCTAGAATACTTTTTTAAATTTCATTTATTCTAGTTTTTAGCTAATACGATTTAAAAGCAACTAGGTTTATAACTTGTAAAGAAATATTCTGTTTAAATAAGCTGTTTTTCTTATAGAAATGTGTTGACAAAAACTTTCAAACAATAGTTTTATATACAAATAGACGGCTTGTTTTTAATAGAGTGTTTTGAAATTGAAAAAAAATATTTACTCATTTTAAACATTCAAATTAAATTATTCTTCGAAAATAAATTTAAAAACGTTGCATAAGTCTTTCTTTTTCGAATTATAAAATAAAGTCCAATTAAAAAAGTTTAATGTTAAAGTAGAAAAGTTATATGATAGTAAATGTTGTAAAATTAGTTATCAAATTACATTTTAGCGTTTTATTATCTTCTTAAAATTTATTATTCAGTTTGAAAAACCATCTAATTAAAGCATTATTTCTTTTCCACAATTGATTATAATGTCTAAGAAATTGTATAATTTTAAAACTACGCCTAAATTATTTGCTTTTGATATTGTTAAACTAGTGTAGAAAAAACCTATTTTAAGCTATAAAACTTAAAAATATTTTAAACTATCGTTTACAAAGTTGTTTATTGCGTTTTTAAAATGCACTTTGTAGTATGTTACAAAAAAAAAAACTGATAAATCAAACTAAAAATTACATAAAAAAAAATTATCTAAGCGCTTGGCTCAATTTTTTTAATTATCAAACATCAACCAAGAGTGAATTATTTTTTTCTTTTTAAAACGACTAAATATAAAATAACTTGTTTTAAAACCATCATGTTCTCTATGACTCAATAAAAACAAATTGTTTTTATCTGTTTTTTTTCCATTTTCAATGATCTTACAAAGACTTTTTTTTTCACTCTTTAATATTTTTACAAGTGATAAGAATCGTGTACTATAGACTTTTCTCCTTTAAAAACAGCTAAACTTAAGTTACAATCATAATTAGAAAATATAAAATAACTAGTTTTTTAATTTTTTTAAACTGCTTCCATATCATATCTTAATTCTTGTTTTGTTAACAAAAGTTTACTATTAATTACCCAGGTGTGTAGAAAGAATGTGAAAAAAACAATTTCTTTACCGCTACTTAATTATATTTAGAAAAATATTTTTAGTACATGTATCTTAAATAATATCATTACCTGTAACGCATATGTCTTAAGGTAAAAAAAATAAATATATATAAAAATGTGCAGAACAATAAACTTTTTTTACTGTATCATACAGCATTAAATTATCAAGAACGTTAAACTGATTTTTCTACCTTTACAACAAAAACATGACTGCCTTAATCTAAATGATAATAATGGGAAAAAAAATTATCTACAGCTAACTGAAAAAATAGATAAAAACTGTTTTCTTTAAGTTATTAACAAATTAAATAATAACCTCAAATTAGAACTGACTAATATGCATCTTATTTTCAAATTTTCTTAAGCTTATGTTTTTGTGATAGTTTGCCCTAAGGCCGTTTTATTTTTAGAATGTCGAGAGTTTAACAGAGTAGAAAATAGTTGTTTAATCATATTTGTCTTTCATTATTGCTACAAATATATAAAACCCTTAAAATTTTACAGAAGCTGCTTTTTATACCTTATTGAAAATCATCTTTTTTAGTTAAAATACTTTTATTTTTAGTATTCCTAAATAATTATTTTTTCTATATTCATATATATTCGTTAAAATAAAAATTAAAAAAAAATTATAAGCATTAGTTAAAAATCAGCTAAAATAAGAATTGATTTTGTACAGGTGATTATTATAGTAAATTAATTTTAAAACATATTATTGTAATATTTGGTTAAACAAACACTCGTTTGTAAAGTTTCAATAAATCTTGAAAAACTCCATAAAAAACCTTTACTTACAAATCAGGCGAAGCATATTAAAATTAATGTATAAAATTAAAAATTTAATAATTATTAAATAAAAGAAAAGTTACCTAACTAACTAGTAGTTTAATCCTTATTTTATATTCTTTTAATTTATTCATATTTACATAGTTTATGTTTTGTTTAAATAACAACTTTAATAAATTTTGATACACCTAAATATTTGAAGCTTAAAAATGCTTTCTTTAAACCTAATTTTCACTTAGCCAGTTTCTATACTGACTATAAATTAATTAAAGAAATGTTACAAAACAGTTGTATAGTATTGTTTTAAATTATTTTTTATTCAAATTTATTTACTTAAGCTTGCCGTTTTTGTCTATCTTATTTCTTTTAATGTGGATTATTTTTGTTATCAACTTTTAGTTTATGCTTAAACAAACAAATTTTTAAATTAATGTTTTGAGCTGTTTAATTGTTATACCTCTTTGAAATATATAACGAGTTTACAGCGAATTATTTCACAGGTGCACGAGTTTTCAAATACTAATAAATCAAATTACGACAACTCACTAAACAGACAATTTTTATTCACACAACTCAAACTAGATTACTCACATTCGAACAACTCAAATTCCGATCATTCAAATTCAGACAATTCAAGTTTGGTCAATTCATACTCGGACAATTCAATTTTGAAAACTCAAATCATGAAAAATCATATTTCGACAATTTAAATTACAACACTCCAAATTCCTACGATTCAAATGCCAATTTTTTTTAAAGTGAAAAATTTGTCGTTTAAAATTTTAAAAATTTACATTTTTGCCTTAAATATTGATTTTTAAGTGATATTAACATTTAGACTATTTTTTTCTCTAATTACCTAAAGGAATTAAGTTTTGCTTAAAAAGTAAAACTGTTTGTTAGAAGTAAAACCATGTTAAAAAATTACATTATTCTTAAAAAATTTAAAAACTCTACTAATAAAAAAAAAAAAAAAGAAAATGTCGTATCAGTTTATACTTATAGAGACATTTTTAATATTAAAACTTTTAGGATTTCTTATACAATTACAAAATCTATTTCAGTGTTTATTAACCTTAAACATGTACATAGCATTTTAAACGCGCAAATGTTTATGATTATTTTTGATGCTCAAGTTTAAATTTAAGTTAGAAATATAACTTTATTTTCTAATCAATTTTCAAAAGTCATAATTTTTTTCTTATTATGGAAATTATCATTAGCATAAGCTGTTATGAGTAACTTTATATCTATCTATGAATTTTTATTAACTCGTTTTAAATATTAAAATCTTTTTATAAAAACTAAATTGTTTAGGTAAACTCTAATAAAAAAGCAACTAATGATATAATTTTTTAATCAAGTTAAGCTTTTAACTTTTTTTGAACATCGTTAGCAAATAACTTACGAAGTAACTACTTAAGTAAAAGCTATTATACAGAGATTAAATATACGTATTAAACTGATATCAATAAATGATCGGATAATCTAACTAAACATACGCATCGTAGTTACTACCTAGAAGCTAAAGACCGAGGTAAAAGATCTAAAACCCAGCTCATAGTACTTTTAACTTTTATGTTTTGAAATCTCATTTACGTTTAAGTTTATAAGGTTATTTTTCAAAGCTTAATTGGCTAATAACATTTTATAGTTTTTAATAAAAGTAATAATAACCATTTTTTAGTGTACTTAAATAATTTAATTTATATTTGAAGTATTATAGGAATAGAAATCTAACATTAATTTACAACCCAGTAGATTACCAGATTTTTATATATTCTTAATTTTTTATTTATTTTTTTTTTTTTTTGTAGGCTTAGATTCTATTTTCTTTTCTATGATATTAAACACGATTAAAAAAAAATTTAAGTACATTTTTCAAAGTAACTATGTATAGTAACTATTTTATTTTCCTTGTTTGTTAATTCTTTAAGTTTTCAAAATAACTTGTACTTGCTTGTAAAAGATTGCAAAAGCATGTGGTAAACGGTTCGAAGACTGAAAGTTCTTTAATACACCAGGTCCTTGATAAATTTTTTTTGAGCGCTTTACATTTAACATTCAATAAAGCAACTTATGATAATTTTGATTTACAATATCTTTCATTTATCTCAAATCTTTTTTTCACATATATTAAACAACTAAAGATTGTGTTTAGTTTACAATAGGAGTAAAAAATTAATGTTAATATTGAAAAATAAACCTTCTAAGGATGTTTGGTTAATTAACACGGGCGGTTTACTATCATTTTTAACCCAATCACTTCTAACCCGATCACTTCTAACCCAATCACTTCCAACCCGATCACTTCTAACCAAATCACTTTTAACCCGATCACTTCTAACCGGACCATTTCTAACCCGATCACTTATAACCCGACCACTTGTAATCCGATCATTTCTAACCCGAACACTTCCAACCTGATTTAACGCAATTGTTTCTAACCCGACAACTTCTAACCCGATCACTTTCAACAACGACCTAACCTAATCCTTTTTAACCCGATCAATTCTTACCCAATCACTTCTAACCCGATTATTTCTAGCCTGATCGTTTATAACCCGTTTAATTGTTTTTTTATTTATATTTTTTATATGGATTTCTTGCAAAAAAAGTAGTCGTACTGAAGTTATTAAAATAGTTAAACAGTTTTAAAATTTTAGCTTCTATGAAACATAATGATTTTAATGTGTTATGTTAACACATTTTTAGTATAAGTTTTAATTTAAGTATTTATTAAACGTAGTTTTAATTTGTTTTTATTACATCATTCTTTTATTTTTCACCCTACACACGATTTTAATTTGTTTTCGTTATTTCATTTTTTTTTGTTTTTTCAATCTACCTTAACAGACGTTTTTTCGTTAACCATATACAATTTACTAAATCGTTTACTTTACAAAATTTTCTTCTTCTTATCTTCTTTGTAGGATTTTAAAGTCAGCAGTTATAACTATATAAAAGTTGGATTTTATTGTAATTCACGTGATTATAATAATTCTAACGTAAGCAAATTTTAAAAAGTAAACCTCTACAATTGTATTTTTCAGATACAACAACTTTATACTACGGTGTAAAAACTACATTGTAAGTCTGACGTAAATGTTTTAATATTGCTGATTGTATTAATGTTTTATAGAAGGTTAGTTTTAAGTTACATCATAATAACTTCTACATATTATTCTATAACTTGCATATGCTTATTTAGATAATGGAACTCAAACAAACATTAGGAGAAATTAAATACTTTTACTATTATAAGTAAAAAATCATGAGTTTTAGATATAACTTAGTTATTTTAACAGTTATGTCATGCAACAAATCGCAAAATTATGTTACGTCGATTGACCGTATTGATTTCACATCATTAATAAATTCCTGTTTAATCCTAAAGCAAAAAAACACTAATAGTTAAACAGACATGTATACTTGTATAACAAGTCCAAGGGTAGTTAAATCTTGCCAAGGTAAACTTCTTTAAAATTTTCACTTAGATTTATATATTAAACTAAATGTTTCAATTACAACTTAAATTAGTACTTTAGTTAACAAATATTTATTTAAAATTTACTTTATTATGAAGGGTTGAAATGACGTGAGTAAAAACGAAATATGAATAAAAAAAACATTTTTAAACAGAATAATAAATTAATTGAATTAAATTATGTATAACTAGGAGCAGAAGCTTATAAAAACTGCATCAAGTTCTTTGTTTCCTTTAATCAACTATTTTTTTACAAGACGATTAATACTTTTTATTATTTACAGTAAAACCAGCTTGAAGTCTATTGAGTTTAATTTGGTGTTTTTTTGCACCTCTAAATTTCTATAAATGTCTTGAGTCTTTACTTCATTGAAAGTTTAAACCTTTTTAATAGGTTTCACAATACAAACAAATTTTATTATTTTATTATAAGTTTTTAAATTCTATAAAGTAAGCTAATAACTTTTATTTATAACTCATATTTAATGATCGCTAAAAATCTTTTTTTTTTTTGATTTTTGAAACCTGTGAAATAATAACTTTTAAAAAAATGAATGCAGTCATAACTATCAGTTAAATTATCAGTTAATTAATTATCTTTCAGTTAAAATGTGGAACTAGCTTTTAAACTAAATTAATTTTTGCAAAAAAACTGAACAACTTTGATTTAAGTTTACTTGAACAAGATAAGATAGTTTATATTAGAAACTATCAGTAATTTACCAAATTTTAAACTTATAAACCACTGATTTAATATGTAGGATTTTGTTCATTATATAGTTTGATTTTATTAGCAGCGCCTTTCCTCTGTAAATAATAAACGGTTTTCAATGTTTACTATAGATATTTATTTGACCTGTATTCTTAATGTGCTTTAGACTTTGTATTTTAAATTTAGTGGTAAGTCAATGCACTTATATTTTTGATTTCTTTTTTACAACTAGCTGTACCTTAATTCTAATAATGTTTATTTTAATTATATCGATTATGCTTTGTCAAAGCTATAAAAGCTATTTATAAAAAAACAATTAAATACCAAACGGTTGCACAAATGTGCAGATTCTAACTTTAAAAGTCAGGATGTGAATATCCGGTTGATGTTTGAACAAGAAGAAAATTTATTCATGAAATTAAGTAGATTGTTTGAACTCTGACATTCTGGTATGTTCTAAATGAATTTAATAAAAGTAACCATGAACCTTATTTCAATGTAAAATCGCGTGATTAAGACTATTTTGCTGATTGTTACTCTAAAATCATTGAAATATTTTACTAAATAGTCTCAATATGAATTTAGCTGAGAAGGTTTTTTGTTGAAAAGAAATTTGAATCTCACTGATTGTTGAAAAAGTTGACATTAAAGTTGCTTATTCTAAAATTAAAACCTATTTAATTAAAACCAATCTACTTCAAATCATAAGTATATAGTATTATACTAAAGTGTTGATTTCTTTTACTTTTAATCTATAAAAACTATATAAAACTGTAGTTTTTGATTTTAAACTATATAAATTTTCGTCTTTTTATTATGTTTCAATAGGTTTAGGTGGCCCAGATTTTTATGCCTAGGTCTAGTGTTGGACAACAAATTTCCAACAGCAATAAACATCAATAATTAAATTTTGACTAAAGCTATCTAAACACTAAGTTTTATTTTAAACAAAATAAACTAAACTTCAAAAAAAAAACACCTTTGCTGGGAAAAGTTTGTTTTTAAAACATATCCTCATTTAAACGAAAAAATTAATAAACATATTAATACAGATCGGGTTAAAAGTTGTCGGGTTAAATCGGGTTAGAAACGATCGGATTGGAAATGATTGGGTTAGAAATAATCGGGTTTGAAGTGATCGGGTTAAATCGGGTCAGAAGTGATCTGGTTAGAAATGATCGGATCAGAAGTGATATGGTAAGAAATGATCGGGTTATAAGTGATCGGGTTATAACTAATTGGGTTAGAAGTGATAGTAAACCATAATATATTAGTTGTAAATTTTTATATGCTACATTGATATAATTTATTTTTGTAATTTTTATGCCATAAAAATCTAAAAAATCGACCTCAAAATATACAGTTAAAATTAGTTTACTTTTAGTAACAAGTCATTCACTACTTATTTTTAATAGTCAACTAATAAAATCTACAGCATTGCTGATAACAATAAAACCTAAAAATAAACTTTAAAAATGATATAGGTTTTGTTAACTTGACCTCCGAACTGAAAACGAAATAAATTTAGCGATAATGGCATACTCACAACTCTCATCACAACTGATTCCCACCCTAACCGATTGCACTCCGAATCAATTCCCATACAACCAATTACCGGTTGATCAATTTCAATGCAAATTAATTTTTGCACGGCATCATTTTTTTTTTCACGAAGTGTCTTTTTGCACGAAGCGTCACTTTTAAATCAGTGGTCAATTTTAAACCAGTCGTCAGTTTTGCACTTGTCATCAGTTTTCACAAATGACGGTTGTGCGAGACTTAATTTAATGACATCAAAATAAAACTGTATTAGAAAATAAATATATTAAGACAAGTTAACTTAATAAACTTAACTAAAATATATAAAAAATAAAACTATATTTTGTTTATCTTGCACTAAGTTTTTAGTTTATTTAGTATGAAAATATTAAAATTAAAACAAACTTAATCTGAAACTAAACTTAAAAAACTTTTTAGCTAAAAAAAAAAAGTTAAGTTAATTATACCTAAAAAGATATATTCTTTTAGTTGGGGCTGCTTTCAAAGCTAGAAAGTAGTTACCAATACATTGTATTAGTTATGATTTTTTTTCCAAGTATTTTAATCTATATAATAAAAAAAAATTATTCTGCAACCTTTAACTTTAAAGCTCTGTTATACTAAATTTCTTGAAATACTTTTTCGGACTTTACCCACAAACGGTCTCTTCAGTACTTCGTACTTAAGCCCGCTTGGTTAGATCACAACAGAGTTTCTCGCGACTATTCCTGCCTGATGAGTCCTAATAAGGACGAAACCGGTCATAGGATTGTCTCGGATGTTGTTGTTGTTGATCGTGCGGTGAAGTTCATTTTTTATTAAAATACTTGGCAATTTAAAAAGTAATTAGTTTTTCCAATGTTCTTTAAATGTACCAAATCATAATTACTTGAAAAAAAACATACCTACAAGCCTATGATTATTGTTTCTAAAAACTGATTTATTAAGATATAAAAGATTTTTAACTCATGTTTTCATTACAATGTTTTTACTTAAAACTTATATTTAAGTATATCAAAACATAAGACTAGATTGCAGCACATCTAGCTTAGTTTTAGTCATTTAAAGTATTCTTTTTATAAAATAACTTAATTACTTTGTCTTAAAAAAGCAGAACACACTACACAGGTATGAGTAATTCTTTTATGCGCAATTAGTGTTTATAAATTAATTTGTGATAATCTTATCGAAAAGCGATATAGTTATGTACATAACAATTCAATAACTTATGGGAAAAAAAAAAACAAATCGATTGATAACTTTTAAGGTTAAAGAAAGCCTTTGTAAACCCAATAGTAATAAAAATTAAAAGTCGGTTCTGATGTACGTTTTAAACAATTTAAATAAATATCAGTTCGTTTAGTTTTTTTTGGTATGAAATACTTTTCAAGTTTTTGAACTTTTAAAGTAAATAATATATTCATATAGCAGTCTAAAAATCTAAACCTTTAAAGTGATTAAATTAAGGTTTAAACGGTTTTTTTCTTCAAAACATGTCAAACTTTAAAAAAATTTTAAAAATGAATCTAGTTTTAAAAAACTGAACCAAGGTTTTATAAATTTTGCATCCTTAAAGAAAAATTAATTAGAAGAACTTTATTTTTCTATTGGTTAACATTAATTTTTTTTAAAACCACATTAGAGTAAACGTAAATAAATATTTTAGGTATTTAAGTTTAATCTAACATTTGCCACCAGTCTGCTATAAAAAGAGGTAGAGTAAAAGGTGGTATTGTTTTTTACTATATTAGTAACTAATGATTTTAATTTATCCAGAACCTCTCATTAATAACTCATTTAAACAATAAGTGAAACTCACATTTTGCAAGTATAATCAATCAAGTAGTGCACACGATACGTGTTTGCAGTTGCCGTTTAACACGTGTTGCAACAATGTTCACATGAAATATACATATGCTCAATTATAAATTATCAGAAACAAAACTGAATCTTATTTGAAAAATATTTTGATCTTTATGTGTTTGAATTATATTGAAGCAGTATATTGTACAGTTAAGATCGTTTTTAATAAAAACATTTTATTAAATGATTTTTCTAACGAAATAGATAAAATTATACGAATATTAAGATTTTAAGTTCGGGAAAAAAAGAGTTTATTTAAAGCCCCAAGTTACTTTTAATAAAAGTATCAAAATTTTTTTTTAATCATATAAGCTCATTCTAGTTTTACGGTGTACTATCAAAATCCACCCGATCAAATTCCATCCATTATTTTTAAATTTTTATTTATTTATCAATTCATTTTAATTGTTTTTTGCATTTGTTTTATTCAATTTTTTTTTTTTTCAATTATTCACTGTTACCCCTAACCCTTACCCTATATCGGTTACATGACTATTCAAATTCTGACAATTTAAATTCCGACAACTCAAATTCCGATAATTCAAATTCCGACAACTCAAATACGACAATTCAAATTCCGACAACTCAAATTCCGACAATTCAAATTCCGACAACTAAAACTCCGACAATAAGAACTACGAAAATTTAAACTCGGACAACTTAAATTCGGACATTTTAAATTCGGACAATTCAAATTCCGACAACTCAAATTCGGACAATTCAAATTCCGATAACTCAAATTCGGACAATTCAAATTCCGACAACTCAAATTTGGATAATTCAAACTACGACAACTCAAACTCGGACAATTCAAACTACGACAATTCAAATTCGGACAACTAAAATTCCGAAAATTCGAATTCTTACCATCCAAACTCTTACATTTCAAATTTTTAAACTCAATTGTGGCAATTTAAATTTCGATAATTTAAATTCGGACTATTGAAATTCGAAAAATTCAATTTTCAGCAACTTAAACTCCGACATTTAAAACCTGAAAATTTTAATTTTGACAATTCAAATGCCGACAACTAAAGCTCCGATAAACAAAACCAACATTATAAAATAAAGCTTCAAGATTTATTTATTTTTATAGCAAGTAACCTCGTGTTATTTTTTGCTATAAAAGCTTTGACAGCATTAAATGTTTAATTTATTATTATTTTAAATAATAAATATTAATTTTAAAATAAATACAAAAGATAATCAAAGTAAAATTTTATTTTATAAAAAGTTTAACAATAAGAATTTATTTTTATTTCAACTTTTGGTTGTATACCTCCATACTTGTCGTTTTTAAGCGATGTGTTTTGAAATTTGTTAAGTTTTTTTTTTAGTCTTCAAGATGTTATGTTGGCTATTAATCTCCTTTTGTTTTAGAGTAGGGTTTGGCAACGTATGGCCTGCGGGCCGGATCCGGCCCTCAGAGTAAAAATGACCGGCCCACTAAAGTCAACATTACAAAATTTTTAATACACTTTGTATCATAGTTTTACACAAAAGAAAACTGTATAAATTTGACTTTAAAGAAACATATTTTGAAAATTGAATTTTATTTTATTATTTAGTGATAAAAACACCATTTTTGTCGTAATATTTTGTTTAAATTAAAATCAGAGGTAATGTCTTTCCTTATATTAAACCAATCTAAGAGACGTGCTTGGTTATATATAAGCGGTCCTGGCGGTTACTGACTATAACGCGCTAAAAAAATGAAATCCTTAGGTAGTTCTACGATACTTTTTAAATTAATCTTGTTAATTAATAAAGTAGGTATATAAAATATTAATTGGACTTATACTATTAATCTAATAGGTTATAAGTGTTGATTAAACCTCAGCATCTGTTTATTGCAACAGTTTTACAAAGCAGTTAGATTACTTAAACTACAATTTATTGAAGTAGGTTTATAAGATTGTTAGAAAGCTTAAATACTTAAACTACTTGTAAAATGAAATCGATTCTATAAGTTTAGACTGTATTTACAATGAATAAATGTGCGATAAACAACAACAAATTGTACTAACAAAATAGTTCGACAAGAAACACTTCGGCTTAACAGCCGAAGCGTAGAAAAAAAGAAACATTATGGAGTAATATAGTGTCGTAAGACATTTTAGAAGCTTAAAATTTTAGAAATTAAGGCATTACAATAAAACCAATAATATTTCGTAGTATTTAAAAATAATAATGTTTTTAAAATTTAAAATTACCAATTCTATTATTCAGAGATACTTACAATGACTAAATTTAATATACCTTAATTTGTGTTAACAAAAAAGTAATAAGTTATCAAGTAACTGTGGTTTTTTTAATATAAACAGTAATTGTTCGACTTATACTGATTTGAATAATTGTTTTTTAACGAAACAATACTTTTTAATTACATAACTAAATTAAATTGATATCACCATAAGCATAACAACTATAAAAAAGTACTAAAAACGTATTTCCAAAAGTTTATAAACATTAAACTTTGAAATAAGTAATTATGAAATATAATGCTTACTTTAAGAAAAGTTTGACTATAAAGTTGTATAACATTAGAGAACACAAACATTTTCAGTTTAGAATGTTGATAAAGACACTTATTTAAATTTTATTATCTAATTATGTTAGCATAAGAAAATAAAATAATAATGATATGGTAAAAAAGTTTTATCAATTTTAGCTATAAACATAAAAACACTGTATTGTAATACTCTTTTTAATTTTTGCAATCAGAACTCGGGTCTTGGTCTTGTCACCGTGACTCGGTTCTCAACTTCTTATTATTGACTACAATGCATAAGTCTAGTTAGACTATCGAATTATTATTTGTAATCAGTCTGTTTCTTATTTATATTTATTTGAAAAGAGGTTAAGCAGTTTCTTGTTAAGTAATGTATTAATGATGTTCATTATAATTTTAAAATTTTAGCTTATTATAAAACAGTGATAACCAATTTTCGTTTTAATGATATCTAATCTAAATAAATTAGTTTATAGAATTAAGCTTTACAAATAGTACATTTACTTTATATTACTACACAAAAACTTAATACTGTTATTTAAATCTGTTTATGCTAATGTTGTTAGTATTAATATTGTTTTTATTTATTTATTACTTTTGCTTATCAAAAGCTAAAATTTTACAGTACTTTTTTTTATATATTCATTTATAAAAGTTAAGTTTAGTTTTTGTAGAATTTACTTTTTTAATATTATTATGGAACTATACAAAAGTTTATTTATCTATTCAAATGTAAAGATTTTTTTTTACTGTTCAGGTAAAATTAAAAAAAAAAAAAAATTACACTTTTAGCACAAAATACTGATAAAATTAAACGTTAAAGTGTTTCAGCGTTTTACATTTTTTACTTTTTACTATAGAGGTTGTTATTTATCATTCAAATAAGCACATGCTTGCTATTAGTATTGTTTGTCTCCTTTTATAAATGAATTTATATTTATATAAGCTTATTAGTTCTTATGTAACTAACTAAACAAGTCTTTAAGTACATTTTTAAACAAAAAATTCAGTTAATATTCTATTAGCTTGCTTTTATTTAATTTCGTTTAATTAATTGTTTTATTACTAAAGATTTAGATATTTAAATAATAAAAAATTATCTGTAATAGCTCGTAAAAAACTCTATAAGTATATAGTGTACAACTCGATAACCAAAAAGTTCCTTTGTACCCCAGGTCTTTAGACCAAACTTTTTGAGGGATTTTTTTATCGTTCAATAAACAATATTAACAATGATAATTTATTTACTTACAAAATAAATGATACACATTTTTTAAGATTACTTAATTTTTATGTCTAAAATTATTCAAAAAGTTTTAAATAATATCTATATAGTCATTTATTTCTATTACATAATATTATTTCTAATTGTTTGTTTATTATTTTTTTAGAAAAACTTAAATATTTTTTTTTAAGTAAAAATATAGTTCTATAAAAACTTTAAAATCTCAAATCTAAAAAGCAACGTTTGATAAAATTTATAATTTTCATTACATAATCTATATTAACATATGTGTACATTTTAGTCGTCTTTAAATAGTTCAATTGTCGTAGTTTAAATTATCCGAATTTGAGTTGTCGTAGTTTGGATTGTCCAAATTTGAGTAGTCGGAATTTAAATTGTCTGAATTTGAATTGTCCGAATTTGAGTTGTCGGAATTCGAACTGTCCGAATTTGAGTTGTCGGAATTTGAATTGTCCAAATTTGAATTGTCCGATTTTGAGTTGTCGGAATTTGAATTGTCGGAATTTGAGTTGTCGGAATTTGAATTGTCGGAATTTGAATTGTCGAGTTTGAGTTGTCGGAATTTGAGTTGTCCGAATTTGATATGTCGGAATTTGAGTTGTCAGAATTTGAATAGTCGTGCACCCCCCTATATCGGTAAGCGGTTCCGGAATTTGACTGTGTGGATTTTGCTCAGATTTTGAACGCGGTTGGATATTGATCGTGTGTGGGATTTGAACGTATCCAATTTTACGTATAATAAACACCTAAATAAATTTTAACCGCCAACATCACAATGTTATCACATTTAGTTTATCAATAAAATAATTTGTGTTATTTATTTGATTACAAAAATTGAGATAATTATTTTTTATATTCAGTCTTAATCATTGGTTATTACTTAATAAAAATTTATGCATGAAACAGAAAAATGTTAGTTTTAGGTCGGAAAATATTTACTTACGTGATTGTTTACTCATTTGCTCATAAATTATTACTAAACCAGCTGAAGTTTTAGATAAAGCATGATTTAAGCTTTTTATGATAAGCAAAGCATTTGTTTTATTTAAAGTTTAACAAAACTAATAATACTTTTATTAGGTCTTACAAGAATCTGATTTAAAAGTAAATATTGAATTTACACATTGTATCTTTTTAATGTCATAGTGTGTACCAGGGGCATATTTTGACTGGTTTCCTGTTTCCTGTGAACCTTATAAAAAAAAGTAAAAGAAAATAGCTTAGATCATTCAAATAAAACATTATCTAACCGGATATTTTACATATTTAAGTAGATTTAGCTGTGCTTTTTTGTTAAACTTTTGAATATTTTTAATCTTTTATGACGTATTTTTAAAAGATTTTATGTTGAAATAGTAAAAACTGTACAAAAATGTTACAACTTAAAAATATGCACATACGAAAAATGAAAGTTTTGATACAAAATAAGCCAATCAAAATTGTTTAAAAAACTAATTTTGAGTATTAATCCAACTCAATTTGTTTCATTTTTAACTTTGGAAACTTTCACTGTATATTTCGTTTTTAAAATTATAACTAAATTTTGATTTAAATCTGATGTTTAGCTAATTATCTTAAGTAGAGTTTATGTTTAATTAATGCTTTATTTATCAATTTATATACATATCATAAAATATCTTTTACTAGTTTTAAGACACTTTAGTTACTAATTTTGATTATTTCTTGTGTTCAGTGTCGTGTTAATAAATATTTTTGTTATTCATGTTAGCTTCACTTTTTAATTCAAATTTCTGCATTGTCATTAATAAATGACCTAATGTATATCCTTTAGTTGTTTTAACAAAGTAAAAAGAATTTTATCTCTTATCAATTTTTTGCTTTCTGTTTAAATAGTATTTTTTAGTTTTTGAAAGTAAAAAATAATTAAGTAGATAAGAAAACTTTATACAATTATATGATAGACATTCATGAAAATTTCTAAAGTGTTTATCAAAATCTACCACACATAATACTTTTATATTGAACAAAAAGATTGTGCTACTCACTGAAAAAATTTTAGACACGTCTTTGCTACTTATATGTTTTTTTTTTAAATTTCTAAGCAGACAAAAGCATTCTAAAAACAGAGTTTTTCGGCTAAATATTGCGTACTTAACTGACAATTCATACCTCAGAAATACGTACTTAAGCGACAAATTAATTACAAAAAAGTATTGTGATCCCCTTTGAAATAATTCTAGACACGCCCCTGGTGTGTACATTGATTAAAAAAAAGACTAAATTTGGACTTTGTCTCTGTTATACATATTATTACAGTTTTCAATCTTTCTTATATCTGACTTCTAAAGCTTAAAAATTCTGCCGTTATTGCAGTATCTTATTTTAAATTTAGTCGTTTTATAAATCCTGCAGAAATTTAAATACACCAAATCGATTGTTGCAATTTGAATGCAGCAACTTGAGTTCCGCAACAATTTTTGTAATTTTGTATTTCGTGGCAACATACAGAGTTCAGTTTTTAGATATTTATAAACATAACATTTAAAGATAAGTAGCCTTATTTAAAGATATATTTAAACTAAGTCGTTAGCTGTGACCAATTGAGGATAGTTTTGTTAAAAAACAATAAGTTATGTTGTGAGTAAATAGGAAGTTTTTTCTAAATATTTTAGACTTGTAACAAATAGAATTAATAAGTTTAAAGAAATAATACTATTTTTTGTCTTGTTTTATTTCTTAAAAACTTTAGAACTCTATCTTTTTCAATTTTTGATATCCAATAAATAAATAAGTTTGTTTATAATTTACAATGTATCAATAAAAAAATCACATTAAGAATAAACTGAGTTGAAGTTATTAATTGAAATAAAACTAACAAGACGATTAATTAAACAGTTTAAAGTAATATATTAAATTTTTTTGTCTAAATTTTGCAATTTTAAGTCTACCTATGTCTTCTAAACTTAAAATACCTCGAGACATACAAAACTGTTCCTAGTTGAACTGAATTAGTTTAAAATTTTTAATGTGAAAAATTGTTATTTTATATGTTATACGTTAAGTTTATGCAGTCTTAAATCTTAAAACTAATCATGAATTTATTTTTCAATCTAGTTACATTGTTTTCAAAACTTAAGAAAATGAACTTAAATTTTTTTTAAAGTTATGAAAAATCTCTAAATAAAATTCTAATTAAAATTAAAAAATTACTAGCTTGTAGTAATTTATACTCTTTTTATTTATAATACAATAAAATTATAAGTTTTTATCGTAAATAATACATTTAGTTCTAGTTTAAAACTATTTCTAACAATAATTCTTTAGTACCTAAAATAGATATAAAGATATCGAATGCATTTCGTGTAATGTCACATATTCATTTCTCAAAAACTATTGACTTTTTTTGCTATGACATATACTTGTAACGATTCATTTTTTAAGCGTAAAATATAGCTAGAAGGTCATAAGTTTTTTCTATATATATACCAGCCTAAAGCATTAGTAAAATTTCTCAGTGGTCAATTATAGTAAGTGAGATACACTTAAATTTTTATTAGTGAACTTTATTGAATAAATATATTCTGACAAGTATACATTTATGCAGCTTTAATGGTTATTTTTGATTCTCAAAATTTTAAGGAGGATAACAATTTTCATTTTTCTCAGGTTTTAATAACTTAATCTTAATTAAATCAAAAATATAACAATAAAGACAAAGTTTTTTAGACTTTAAGAAAAGATCAAAACATTAAAGACTCATTTAAAACTTATACAATGAAATTCGTCAAACATATGAAAAAACTGAAACAATAGAACAGATTATGATGTATTAGCATAGATAATTAAAATGTAAGTGTAAATTTTGTTTTATAAGCTCACTAGCACAAACCATGATTTACAGTAGTCGGTCTATTTTGGCTAGAAATACATAAAAGTGAGTAAAATTATTTTTTACATAAACCTATTTAAAATAAAAACTTTAAAAAATAAGTTAGTAACTGTAATTTGTTTAGGTTTTTTTAATTCATTACATTAATCTTTCTACAAAATTTTTACTCAAATAAAATATTTATATTTCTATCATTAACATAACAAAAACCCTAAGTAGTCATATAAACGTTTTAACCACAAACTCTTATAACGTTCTTTACAACTAAACTTAATTAACTACAATAATTAACTTAAAACTAACAATATAAAGTATTTTTAAGTATTTAAAACATCAAAAGAAGAAAATTTATGACTCTAAATAAGTTTTAATAAACAATAATTTATCAAGAATAAAAAAGAAATTAAAACAATAAATAAGTTTCTAATCAGCTACATATTGTAATCATCGAAACTATAAAACATGTATTGCGGTTTTTTAGTCACTTCATTATTCAATTTGATAAAATTAGTTTACCGGATTTTGTTTATAATATTAAATTACAACATCTATATTTGCAGTTTTTTCTAATATAATAATAACAATCATATATTTTCTTACTTGGTCTGAATACAATTAAGTTAGTTTTATACATTAAACTTATCGTATAACTGAAACTTTTGTGTTTGTATATATAAAATCGTCTTTTGGGCTGTTTTAAACAAATATTAACAATTATTCTTAATCTACTTTAGCTAATATTTTATTGAGTAATAGGTAAATTTTTCCAAATACTATTAAGTTTTTATGTTAGTAATTATTACATTCCAATAAAAACTATGCAAAAACATAGGTTTAATTAAAACAAAGTAAGTTAATAAGTATATACAGTTTGATAAATTAAACTAAGTGTTAGAGGTTTTTTTATTTACCTAATTATTTATAGCACTACAAGTGTAGGTTAAAAAGTTGATTTGTCATGTTTAGCAGTCGAAGATTTTCATGCTTTACTATCTTTCATTAAAATGAAATAGTTAATTAACTAGAAAGTATGAAAAAAGCATATTTTTTACTTACAACCTGTTTAATAATTGAAATGATCAACTTGGTTTAAGAATTTTACAAATGAGGATTCTCCTTACAAAAAAAAAAGGAAAATGATGTTGGCTATCTAAAAAACTGTTTTAAATAAATTTCTCATAAAAATAAGCAGCTTAAGTATTAATTTTTAGTTGTTAAGGCAGTGTATGATAAATCTATTATAATTGATTATTAGCTATTTTAAGTTTTTAAACTACTACTTAAGTTAACAGTTTTTAATTATAAATTTAGAAGAGATTTTATTAGCAGATTATGAAAAATAACGAGTAGAAAAAAAAAAAAAGCCTTTTTTATAAAGTTTTTTAAAAGTTTCCTTCTATAAGCATGTTTACTAAACTTGATGAAGAAAGTTTCTACAAGTCTTAGTTTAGTAAGTGTTTAGTAGTTTATTCAAAGCTTAGAAAAGTCTTAGTTTAATTTTTGAAAATATAATAAATCTATGTAGTTTCATTTCATTTTAAAGTTAGAGATATTTTTTTTTAGAATAAAAATGAAAATATTTTTTCGGGTGATTAGAATAAACTGAAAAACATTAGTTAAAACTCTAATGAAGTAAGGTTTGCAAAGTTTTATTAGTGCACATTTACGTTTTTGAGTCTTTATGTATTTATTACTTATACATGTTAAACCTACTTTTTCACATTTTAAAACTTTTAGGTGTTTTTTTACAATGACAATATTAATTAATTTACTAAATTTAACTAATTTTTACTAATTTTTTTTTAATTTTAAAGCAATGAAAACTTGCTGTCAGAGTTTTAGTTTTTTTTTTGAAGTATGTCTAATTAAAAAAACGTAAAATTACAACAGTGTTAGTTTTGTTTTTACAATCAGTTTTAAGATTTCACTGTTTCAATTTGTACTGATAAAAACACATTTGACATATTTTTTCAAAACAAAGCAAACTTACTTTTAAACGGAGTGTTGGCATTCAATTCGTAATTACTTTGCGACAACCTTTTTACTCTACTCAAACTATTTCTACAGGGAGCTTTGAAACTTCCTAGTCGTCTCAGATTTCTTAGTTTTGCTTCTTCTATGTCTTCATCTTCACTGAATTCAGAATCCATGTATGGAAATGCCTCCTTTTCACGTGGTGAGAATTCTGAATTTGTACTTTTGATAAGACTGTTAGTCTAACGATTTGAAAATAATCAAAACTTAATAACAACTAAGGATGATGTTATCCTAGTCAAAAAAAAAGACCAACCTGTAAATGGGAGACAAGTGTTTACATCATTACAACGGGGAGGCATTCTTTTCAGCGATGAATCTAAAAGCTGTCTTCCATTTAATTCAGCCGCATCGAGTACTTCAGACTGATGGAAGACATGCTTCTGCAGTTTCGTTAGACTTTCTGCATGATCTTTTGGTTGCATGACTTCGTTATCTGTAAAAATATTATGTTTATTAACTATAATTAAACAATTTGAAGTGTTAAATAGAACTCTTTTTTTTCGTAGATTTGTTTTATAATGTTTTGAGTAAATATAAAAACATGGTCATTTTAGCTCAAAACAAATAAAAAGAGCTCATGTCACTATAAAGCTGTAGCCTTGAAAAATTGATCAAGCTCTGTCTTTGTTTATCAACTTGTTTGTTGAAAGTTTGAAATACTTATTAGTAACTTTTTATAAATGCATTTAGTATTTAATGATATAGCTACAGCTAAACTCCGGGCAGCATTTAAACACTAATAAAACACTGTAAAATTTGTTTAAAATACTTAGCTTGTAGTGTTGTCTTTGTTTTAATAAATATAATATTTTATACTTTAACGCTGTATAACTAGTTTTTTTTCAAAAAATAGTAGTTAATTTTCTATTATTATTAATATTTTAGGTAGCTAATAACAAAACTAACTTTTTTCATAGTTTTCTGAAACAATCCCTTTCGAACCACTTTCTTTTAAACCGTTAGAATTTTTATTGTTTATTAGCAGATTGTTGTTACTGTTAAAGTTCTTCTTATTCCAAGTTAGTTTTCCTTTAAAAATTTGATTATTGATTTAAGTTTTTTTAATGAAAATATCGAGCCACTATCAAAAGAAACTTTAGCTTATGTCTATTGACAACGTTAAGTATATAAACAACAAACATATACCTATCAGTAATAACAAATTAATCAAAATTAGTAATTAAAAACTGTTTCAAATAAAAAAAAAGCATTCGTAAAGAGAAAGTAAAAAAATTCTACAGTAACTAAACTTTAAGAAACAACAATAAATAGCAAATATTTTAAATAACTGTAAAAAAAAACAGAAAATACAAAAAGTATGAATTATTACTTATCTTTTAGTAACAAATGATATAATTTAAGAATTTAGTTTGTATATATGCATAACAATAACGAATTATTTACTTGCTTCTGGATAATGTTCTGATCTATTTCTATCTAGTTTGCTGTTTAAATTGCTTTCAGCTGTTAAAAAAATATGTTTATTTGTTGCTTGTTATTAACACATAAAGATACAGATATAATAACTATAGTAAGTTTATTTTTTGATAAAACATTATTAACAACTTAACATCACAAGTATTTACTTAACTATAACATTTAGCTTATTTTATTACTAGTATACTACTTTTTGTTACAGTTATAAACAATGATAAATACTTTTGAAGAAATAAATAAAATGTAAAAATTTTATTATAGTAGACATTCATAGAATATGTAAAAATTCAATGTAAACTTTGTAATGCATTAATGTACTACAAAAAAAAAGTTAAAAAATATTTAAAGTATGTAAATATGTACACTTATACAGTTTGTGTACTTTTTACTTTCTAAATCCTAATAAAAATACTCAGTTAATGATATGGAAAATGATCAACTCAACTTTATAAATTTTATTAACAAAACAATGTTTCAATCGTTTGAACTAACTCAAGTAAGATCATCAGTTTAATAATATCTTATTTGAATATAATCGGTTGTTTTCGCTATTTACAGTTATTTGCAGTTTAAAATATTTACTGTTTACAGTTGTCTTTTAAAGTTTAGTTTCCGTAAGATATTTCTATTTAAATGATATTTAATTCAACTGATAATCTCGCTTGAGTAAGTTCAAATGAGTGAAACATTATTTTCTTAATAAACTTTTTAAAATTTGAATTGATAACTTTTACAATTTAACTAATTAAAATAAATTATTTATTAATTGTATAAATAACACAGTTAAATTTACAATGTAAGCAATGCGTATGTTTTGGTATTTACTAATAAAAATCTTTAACAAATGAAGTTTTTACTATATTTATATATATATATAATTTTTTTGAACAAACTATAACTCTTTAAAGTTTAACGTAAAGTATTTATATTTTTAGCCCTATTATTTGTTTTTTGAATTTAAGTAATCGTGTTAGGTATTATTTTCAAATCAAAACAGTAAGTTTAAATTTAGCAACAACAAAGAAAATTATTTAGAAAGTAAAAACACATTTATTTTATGTATCTTACTAGCTTAACTAAATATTTTATCTAGATATAAAGTTGTACTTATAAACTTAAGCAAAATTACAAAATATGTGTATAGTTCTTGTTTATCATTTTATCTTTAGTTAAATTTTTATTATTTTTAAGTATTGTAAGAGTTAATTAGAAAAATATATGATTTTACTAAAGAAAATCTCAGAGGGACACTTATTAAAGAGTTATACACCAATGTCTAATACCAAGCTAATACTTATCACTATAGAAGTTTGTTTAAGAATAAAAATAGTAAGAAGCAGTTTTAAATTTACCGGAGTAATAAGCAAGAGTTTTTAAAAATATAAACCTTTTTGTTAGCTAAAAATTTGAAAATTAATAAATCAAAACACTATTATAAGTAATAAAAATCTACTTTGTATATTTTTAAACATTTTATTGATAGTTTAGAGCAGTGGTTCCGAACCTTATTGATGCCCCGCACCCCCAAAGTCTCTTAATTTGATCTCGCACCCCTAACACTATATGCTATAATTATTTGTTAATAATTTGATTATAAAATCGTTGGTTTCAGTAATTAATAATTTGTATTTTTATTTATATGGTAGTGTACTATATTAACAAAACTAAAATACTTGGAAATTTAAAAACACAACAAACTATATTCGAACAAGTTTTATCTATTTTTATAAGGAGGAAAACATCAGAACTCACTTTTCCCTCTGCAAAAATAAACGTTTTCTGAAGGTAAAGCAAGTGAGTTTAGAGCTCATCACTTGTTATTTTACTTGCTCATTTTTAACTAACTTAAAAACTTAATTACTTATTAATTAAATGAAAAAAAATCTTTCTTTATAAAAGAATTTTTCTTTGAATAAAACTATCAAAAAACTAAACTTTTCTTATATATTTAATGAAAAAATCCTAAATGACACACCGTTATACTCACAAGGTATTTATCAAATTATTAAAATTCTATTCATACAATTGTATTTTGTAAAGATTAAGAACTTAATTTTAAATCTACTCTAAAGTTAATGACTTTTTTGTCCTTTTTATTGCACAAAACTCTTGAAAACGTGGCATTTTGTTGCTGATGACAATTTGCATGTCCGCCTGTGCATTCAGCAGTTTCTTGATTTAGTTTTTGTTGACAAAGGAGTACTAAATCAAGACTCGCACAAGTAAGTCGTCCCGAATGGAATGAGAGTACTTAGTGCTTTTTCAAAAGTTTTGGAAACATATATATTTAACAACATCAATATTGTTCAAGAGTTTTGCTTTCAAACTGCATTTTGAGAAAACGGTTCATGCATATTTCAATAAGTTCATCTTTTAACGATTCATCATCGGACATGTAATTTTAATTAAAAGAATATGGATTTATTATCTATTCTTCAGAAATTTCGTATTTGAGTTAAAATTTAAAAAAGTTAAAATATGTTTAGTCTTAAATTGTAAAAAGATATGTCTTAAGCAAATACAAAAAAAGTTAATATGCTTCCAACATAAATAGAAAAAAAATAGATTGAAAAAGGTAAACGGTTAAAGTTCAAAAAAGGAATGAATAGAAATAAACTTGATGCATTAATTACTTTTGCTGATCTACAAAAATTGGTTTCACTAAAGCTAAAAACAAGTTTTCAAAAAAGATATAACGTACAGTAATTGCTCTGAACTTTCCAATTTACTGATTTTAAATCTTATGCACCACTTTCTGCACAACTAACCTTAATAACAAATTACATTATAAATGTAATTGACTAAAACAGAACCTGTTCTTAACAGCTAATAAAAAACCTGCTGAAGATTCTAAATTTTATTTAAGTATTTCAATTAAAATAGATGCTAGCTTATAAACTGTTTTAAACAATAAATGGCCAGTTAAGAAAATAAAATATTTAAAAAATAGATAATTAAAATTCACAGGTGTAAAACTCTAAGAAAGCTTTACTGAAATGTAAATTCTAAACCAACAGCTATTAAAAGAAATTATTTAAATTAATTTACTTCTAGAAAAGCGCTCTTGCTCTTTGACGTTTTTATAAAATAATTTTGTTCAGAAAAGTAGCGCCTACTTCTTTTTGTAACAAAATGTACATTTTAACTTTATAAACTTTATCATATAGTGAAAACGTGATTTATAGTACATTATTTATCATACAAAAATGAAAAGCCATTTCGCACCCAAAGGGGAACCTATGATTAAGAGGGTTTGGCTTTTAAAAGTTAGAATGGTCAGTTTTATTGTAGTAGTATTTTGTTTACTACCAAAAAACTTTAGTTAATATCTAGTTAATAGTAAACTATATTTTATTTTTAATTGAAGGTTATTTTGAAAATATACTTATCCTAATAAGATGATAACCTTTTTTCCAACTAGTATTTTTAAGCTAAACTTTTTATTATACTATCTAAAGTTATTGTAAGTATTTGTAAACTTAACATAACACGTTTTCTCTACCAAAAACTAAAAGCTAACAAAAACTCACAATTGTTCTTCAAAATTCCTTTTATACTTGATTTTTCGTCTTCATTTATTTTTTCAAGTTTTCTTGGTTTATTCACTCCTTTAATAAAAAACAATGTAAGTGTTTGAAAATCACTTGTAAAAATTAAACTGTAACAAAAAAATTCTTACAAAAATGTGTTCTGAATGTTATATGTTAAAAGTTATCAGAATGTTATATTTACAGTGGAATGAAACTTTTATGAAAAAAATCAACATTATTTTATTACTAACATCAAAATTAAATGAATTAAATCCATTCCATTGTACTTTGAACAAAATTCAATTTAAAAGAAGTGATATTTAACAAAAGCAACGAAAAAAAATTAATGATGGATTGCAAACTCAGAAACGCTAATAATATCGTAAATTCAAAAATATATTTCACAAAGTAGGAAACCTTTATACGATTATTATCAATTAGCTAATATTTCTCTATTCTAAAATACATTTTACGTTAGCAGCATATTACTGTTTGAACGAATTTAGAAAACGAGCCGTTGTTTTAGCTTTCACAAAGTAATCCTACAATTTTATCAAAACAATTATTTAAGTTTATAACTTTATATGTTTTGGTTTTAAGAAAACAAATATAGAGGTCTCAACAACTGGAGATTAAATAAATATTTTTTAGATTTATTTAAGCACTGACGAGGCCTTTGACCGAAAATTAGATTGTAAAATAAATTTTTGAAAGAATAAATTCAGTATTTAACTTTAAATATATTTTTAATTTTTTGAAAGCTAAACTTTATCGGTAACACATTTATGACAGTTAAACAAACTGCTTTTCAAAAACAATAGTTTTATTTAGAAGTTTTTTAAGCAGTAGACCGAAAAAAAATATTAAATGGGTTTAACCTACAAATGAGTATTATATTATACACAATAGTGTTTAGTGTCATTTAAACTTATGTAATCTAAAATGACATATATCTAAAACTCTAATGAATACATCAGTTTTTTTTATACAGACTCAACTCAAAATAATCATCAAAAACATTACTAACGTTAGATATATTAAAAATATTTTAAACACTACAATAAGGCTTAAGTAACTATTTATTAAGGTAAAGTACTGAATTTTCACGAACCAGTGTCTGAGTAGTTGTAGACATCAACACCTGAACATTTATAATTAGCAATCTGTTTTGATTCAACCAGCGGCTATCATTTTTTTCTGAAAAATAATATTAAATATTGCCTTTGTTTTAAAAGTAAATACTGATATTTTTTCTAAAAATAGCTTAAAATTTTTAAATTAAATTGTTTGATTCTACTTATACGTCAAAAAAGAATAAATTTGAACGATATAAAACTAAAATAAAATAATTTCTATTTACATTTTTATTAAAAAAAAAACAAATTAAAAAAAACAATTAATTTTAAATGTTAAGTTAATATTTTATGTATTTTACTATTTCATATATTTTAAACATATTGACAATAATTTAAAAAAAATCAGTTTTATTACGTAGGCAGTTTTAAAAATGTTTTTTTATAACATCTAACTTTAAAAATAGGTTTATGCCTATTGTATTAAAATATAATTAAATTACATTAAAAACATAAAAAAATCAATTTGAGAAAATAACAAGCAAAACAGGTTGTAAACTGTATTGAATAAACATACCTTCGGTTACACGAAACTTTAACATTTAGGTTTTTAGGTGTATGTAACTTAAACCTAAAAAAATTGTTGACCAATTAATAATAACTAGATTTTGATTTATTTGAATAACTTGTATTCAAATTGACTATTAGAAATGTTAACAAATGTAGCTAATATGTTTATAAGTTTTCAATTAAATATTTTTTATTTGGAGACTGATTGAAATGTTAAATAGTTTTTCTACTGGCAGATATAAGTTAAGACTAATTTCAAGCTGAAGTAGCCACAAATGTTTTTAACTTTTAATATTTTTCAAAAAAAAGTTTATTCAAGTTAATGCATATTTTGTAAAACATATTATTACAGAGTAAGCATATAAAAACATTTAAAGCAAACTTTAGCACTTTATCATTTTAAATATACACGGATATAAAATTCTAAAATTAGAACTTGAGAAAGTAAATGAAAATTTTTAAGTAGGTAGACGTGAAAATATTAACTTGTCAAATCACCTTGTGAAATTTTACTTGGCGCCGAGTAGGTATTCGTAAAAAATGTAGATAACGTAAAAATTTACATATGTCATTAAGACTTTTGGTTTAAAGTAATTTTAGAAGCTAAACAGGTTTTATCAAAAACTTATTTAAACCTTCAATAGAAACGTGAAATATAAAGATAGTTTACAGATTATTTATAATTGTAACAAAAGACAACACTGCAAAGAAATCGACTTACTAAACATTTACTATTTAAGTTATTAAAAGAAAATGATGATATGTGTTTCAATATTAAAGAAATATATTTTTCTAGAATTTAAACATTAATAATTCAAAATAACTATTAAACTTTTTAAACTTTTTAACAATGCGGTAACAAATTCATTAAATTTTTTGTTACTTTAGAGTATAAGTTATTAGCTAATTATAGCTAAGAATTAAACAAGTTAAAAAGTATTAGGCAGTAAAAAACTTAGATAAACAAAAATATAAAAAATTTACAGTGAAATAAAGTTTGCAACTAATGCAACATTTTTTCGATGCGTAAAAATAATTAACAGCATCTAAAATGCTCATAAAAACAGTAACAAACTGTTATTTTTTAATAGATAAAAATAAAAATAAAACTAATTGTCATTTCAAAACTGTACGACTTAAATTAAAAATAATTATTTTTTCAGGTTTAACTGTAAATATAATTATTTGACATTTGATGTAGTAAAATAAATTTAAAACTAAAAAAAAAATTACAAATTTTTAAGGTATTAAAAAACATTTTTGCAAAGTTGTATTTTTTAACTAGTTATATCACTATAGGTAATTTAGTCAACGTTATTTTTTTTAACTGAATGCTCTCGAATACAAATACTCTAAGTAATTTGTAGTTGTTTATCTATTTTTAAACATTATATAAACTACGCAGACGCTTTAATAAATAGTTGTTATCTCATTAATCACAAACATTTGAAATATTTCTAAATACCGTAAGGTGATGTCAACATGTCAAAATGTGAAAAAGTATTATTGATGGTTTAGTTTATTAATTTTATTAAAATAAGTCTAGTTTGCTTGCTATGTTGAAAAAATTTATGAACTTTAAAATTGCTTTATTACTTGAAAATAATAAAATTAGATCAATTAAAAGAAATCATTAAAAATGAAGTTTATCAATCATAGTTTATCTTAGCTTTTAGAAACTATTTTGTTTTTTTTGTGTATAAATAACATTAGTTATTAAGCATTAATTTTAAGAAATGACTACTTTATGGTCTGTTTAAAAGACAAATATTAATTATTTTTTACATACATACATAATCAAGTTAAAGTGTTTATGTAATAACCAGGAGTGATCAATAGTTAAATTAAAAGATAAATATACATCAGTATTAAAAACCATATCACTTAAAATCGGATTATATTCTTAAGTACTTTATAAAAGTGTAAATTTTTAACTTTTTTCTGTATAAGTTTAAATATGTTTTAAAAATATCAATAAGTATTATAAATAAATTCAGTTATTTTAGATGTTAATACTTCAAAACACTTAAGATCTTTAAAATCTCGGTAGAGTATATAACGAAATAAACCAGACTTTTTTTGTTAGTTTATGGTCAGATTTAGTTTTAATAAAAAAAACAAACTCTAACTAATCAAAAATTTAACAGAAAATCCCTGTAATAAAAATAGAACTCACACTTAGAGTAATTAAAACTTTTTAAATGTTTACCTTGAACATGCTTAAAAAATAAAAACTGTTGTACAAATCGGAATCTTTTGGTTAAAAAGTTTAACTTTATTTTAGGACCGAAGTTTATAGAACGGTGGTATAAAACAAAGTATTTTTAACACTTAAATTTTAATTTTAATTATCTATTTAACTAACTTCAAAATATAGAAACAAAAAACAATAAAATTTTAAGGTAAAAGAAAAACATTTACAAAATTGTAGTTTGACCAGAACTGTTATAAATATTATATCATAAGTAGTATAAGTTAATAGTTTAACTTCTATAAATGAAACTGTCAGAAAATAAACCTTCAAACAAATATACTTTTTTTTTTAAGTCGAGTCATGCAGAAACAAAAAAAATTAAAAAAAATTATATTCTGTAAATAGTTGTGTTTAGACTAACTTATTGATTTTTATTAGTTGGGGAAATCTAGTTAAAAATTTATGTAGAATTTTTGTTGATTTTCCTTTTGTTATAGAACTTTTTGTAATATAAATAAAAAATGTTTTGATTTTAAACTATTAGTTTATATGTATATATCAAAACCAACAATGTTTATACTATATAAAACAGTATTGCATTTAAGAATTACATCTACTGAGTTTTTATTTTATTTTATCGAAAATGCAAATAATTACTAATTAGATAAGTTTTTGGAACAAACTTACCCAGTTGATTTAGTCTTCTTATCTTTATTTTAAAAAAGTAGTATACGCTCAAAAATATTCTCTTAAAAACTACTTTAGAAAAAGGAAAACGAAGAATATTATTGTGATTTACATATTTCTAGAATTAAAAATAAGTATTAATATTTAAAAAACATAATTACTTACTTATCAACTTACAATGTTCCTTTATAAAGCAAAACAGTTGATGAATTTTATATTTGTGACATTTTTAGCTGATATTTATAAGAACGATCAATAAATTTCTAAATAGTCAAATAAAAACTGCTCCTATTAACTAACATCAACATACAAAGTACAGATTACATAAAACAGTTATTAATTAATACCAGGCAAACAAGCGATAGTTAATGACCTATAAGGTTCATAAAAAGTCCTTTTTTTTAGTTTCTCTTTTCTGTGTAATTGTTTGAAGATTTTCTTTTACGTCTCAAAACTCTCGAATCTTGAAACGAAGGCTTGCAATAACCAAGAACCAAAAACTTATACTACCTAGTAAATTTTAAACAAAAGTAACTAAAATGTTTAATTTCAGATAGAAAAGCAAATTTTAGTTTTAAGTAAGCGTATTTTCAAAAGTCTATTTACTTTTGTTCAACTTATTCAATAAATATAGAATTTCAAAGCATTTGACATACACACAATAAAAACGAAATAAAATACAATTAAAATGAATAAAGATAAAATAAAGAATTAATTATAGTAACATAGTAAATAAAGATTATATACGAACAAGAAATCTAGAGTAAACAATGCAATTGATTATATTTAGTTTACCTGTATAAATTTGATTTAAATCATGTTTTATTTTTATTTGAATACAATCTTTGAAAACTGATAGAGTATATTACGAGATAGGATATAAAAACACAAAACATACTTTATTACTTAAATAAATAACTTGTGTCGTTTTCGTTTGTGCTAGTTTTTAAAATTTCATAGTGATAGTAAACACATAAGTGTAGCTGGATTGTTTTAAAAAAGATTATAAACTGATAAAACACATTATAACAATATTTAATCACTTTTATTGAAAAGTAAATTAGTTAATGGCTTAGAGTTAAAATAAGAGTTGAAAAATATTCCTGTGAGTAAAAAAATCAAATTGAAGAAAGAACCGTTAAATATATATCAATAAAGTAGTCTTTATTGAAAAATATCCGAAATATAGAATAACTAGTTTATTAAGATTAAAAAAACATTTTGTACCTCTTTAAACTGATAATTAGACCAATTCATAACTTTTTGATCAAATTAAACTCGAAACTAAGTCTTTTAAATCAATAAAAACATTTGTATTGGTTTCTAAAGCAAATTAAAATAATATCATTAGTTTTTGTTATTGTTTTTTTTTTGAGAATTGGTATTTATGTTCTTTGATTAAATCTAGGTAAATAAAGTATATATTTGCTGCTTAAAAATATCTCTGAATACAATTAATTCTAAAACACTGCTTGTTGTTTTTCAAAATTATAAACCAATTTTTTTATAAACTGCTGACGAGTGGAAAGATATGTTAGCCAGTATAGTATATATTTGTCATAGTCAAAATGAATTTCGTGATTATTATGTATCAGAGTATTTAAAAATAAAAAAAAGGGTAGTTAATTTTTTGAGGAAAGATTTTTAAGCGCAGAAAAATGTGATAGAAAGTTAATATTTTTTTTAATGAAATCCTAAATTATATGAAAAAATTATCTAAATAAGCATGCTATCTCAGCTTTCAGACCACTAATTCATATAATAACTTAACTGCAAAAAAAAATCCGTTCTAGTACTTACGAAGAGATAAACAAATTTTTAAGAAATAAAAAAAGTCTGGAAACTTTCTCAAAACATCAAAATAAGCTATTTTAGGATTACTTTTCTCTTTTTTTCTACTACAAGCAACTAAAATTTGTACCACAGGATTATTCTCCTTCTTATTATAATTAAACATTAAACTTATACTATAATTAATACATGGTTTTTGTATTTGAAATAAATTTTTGTATCATAATAACTTATTACTACTTACTATTTTTATAAACTTGAAAATTAATTTTAGTTTTTAATTCAACAACTATTACAATTTTTTTTTAAATTGTACATAAACCTGTTTTTAGTTCTTTTAAGTATATGTACTGCTATATACATCTAGACTATTTTTTAAATTTCATTTATTTTAGCTTTTTTTATTTTTTGTAAAGTTATATAAAAGCGAATAGGTTTAAAACTTATAAAGAAATATAATTTTTTAATAAGCTGTTTTTCTCGAAGAAATTTGTTGACGAAAACTTTTAAACAATAGTTTAATATAATTAATTAGACGGCATATTTTATTAGAGTATTTTTGAATTATAAAAAATATTTTTATTAATGCTTTTACACATTCTAAACAAGTTAATTTTCATAAAAAAATAAAAGACAGTGTTTAAGTCTCTTTTTTCAGTTATTAAATTAACTGCAATTAAAAAAGTTTCAGCGTTAAAGTAGAAAAATTATATAATATGATAATAGATGTTGTAAAATGAAATTTAAGTTTAATTTAATTTTTTCATAATTTTTTAAAAAGTAATTATTCAGTTTATAAAAACTAACAAATTTAGCACAAATTTATTATATGGTCTTAGTAATTGTATAATTTTAAAACTACTTAGAACTTCGCCTAAATTATTTGCTATAAATATTGTTAAACTAGTGTAGAAAAACTATATTAAGCTATATAACTTTAATTTATTTCAAAGGATACATGAATTAAAATTCTAACAACTCAAACTACGACAGTTCAATCTCGACAACTTAAATTATGACAATTCAATTGTTGACAATTTAAATTACGACACTCCAAATTCCGACGAATCAAAAACAAATATTGTTTTTTTTAATTTAAATATATGTCATTTAAAATTCTCAAATTTACACTTCAGTCGTAAAATATTTATTTAAAGTATAAACTAAAATTTTGACCAATTTATTTTTTATAATCTTTTAAGAAAACCAATTTTACCTAAAAAGTTAAAAATTTTGATTAGAAGTAAAACCATTGAAAAAAATATTATTTGGAAAATAATGAAAAACTTTGTTAATATTTTTCACATAAAAAACGAAACTATCGTAATAGTTTATACTTAGATAGAGAGAATATTAATATTAAGACTTTGAGGAATTCTAATACAATTACAATAATCTATTTCAGCGTTAATTGAATTGCTTTCGAAAACACAGATTTTTATTTAAAAAAAGCTAAAAAATAAAAGAAGTTAAATTTGTTGTAAACTGTATTGAATAAGCACACCTTCGGTTACACGAATTTTTAATATTAAGGTTTTTATGTGTATGTAACTTAAACCTAAAAGATTATTAAACAATTAGTAATAAATAGTTTTTATTTATTTTTTGTTAATTGTTTTCGAACTGACCTCAAAAAAGTCAACAAAAATAGTTAATACAATTTTAAGTTCTCAATTAAGTATTTTTTCTTTGGAAACTGATATAAGTGTTAAATAGTTTTTATAAGATAAGAATAATTTTCATCTTGGGTAGTCACATATTTTTTCGACTAATAATGATAGAAAAAAAAGTTCATTTAAATTAATTTTTATAATGTAAAATATATTATAACACAGATAG
>NW_028139813.1:32500-42951 GCF_965202585.1 Thalia democratica | reverse complement strand
GGCATCACAGACCTGTTATTGCTCAATCTCGTGTGGCTAAACGCCACTAGTCCCTCTAAGAAGTTGTCTCCGACCCAATGGGTCGAGCAGCTATTTAGCAAGTAAGAGTCTCGTTCGTTATCGGAATTAACCAGACAAATCGCTCCACCAACTAAGAACGGCCATGCACCACCACCCACAGAATCAAGAAAGAGCTCTCAATCTGTCAATCCTCGCTGTGTCCGGGCCGGGTGAGATTTCCCGTGTTGAGTCAAATTAAGCCGCAGGCTCCACTCCTGGTGGTGCCCTTCCGTCAATTCCTTTAAGTTTCAGCTTTGCAACCATACTTCCCCCGGAACCCAAAGACTTTGGTTTCCCGGAAGCTGCCGGACAGTTCTTAAGTTCGACACTGCCCGATCGCTAGTCGGCATCGTTTAAGGTCAGAACTAGGACGGTATCTGATCGTCTTCGAACCTCTGACTTTCGCTCTTGATTAAAGAAAACATTCTTGGCAAATGCTTTCGCAGTCGTTCGTCTTGCGCCGATCCAAGAATTTCACCTCTAACGGCACAGTACGGATGCCCCCGTCCGTTCCTATTAATCATTACCTCGTGCTCCGAAAACCAACAAAATAGAACCGAGGTCCTATTCCATTATTCCATGCAACATTATACAAGCGTAAAGCCTGCTTTGAACACTCTAATTTTTTCAAGGTAAACTTGCCGGACCACCGCAACACTCAGTTAAGAGCACCGCGAAGGCACCGACCAACAAGAACAACAAGGCCAGTGCTAGCCTTTCGACCGACCAACCTCGCCGTCCCTATATCCAACTACGAGCTTTTCAACCGCAACAACTTAAATATACACTTTTGGAGCTGGAATTACCGCGGCTGCTGGCACCAGACTTGCCCTCCAATGGATACTCGTTAAAAAGTTTAAAGTGTACTCATTCCAATTGCAGGACCTCGTACGAGGTCTGCATTGTTATTTTTCGTCACTACCTCCCCGAGCCGGGAATGGGTAATTTGCGCGCCTGCTGCCTTCCTTGGATGTGGTAGCCGTTTCTCAGGCTCCCTCTCCGGAATCGAACCCTGATTCTCCGTCACCCGTTACAACCTCGGTAGGCCGATACCGTACCGACGATAGTTGATAGGGCAGTTGCTTTAATGAGATGTCGCCAGCACTAGGCCGTGCGATCCGCAAGCTTATCCAGAGTCACCATTGTAACGACCCGAAAGCCGGTTAGTTTTGGTCTGATAAATGCGCGCCTCACGTCAGTTCGGCGCTTTACGCATGTATTAGCTCTAGAATTGCCACAGTTATCCATGTAAAAGCGTACAATCAAATGAACCATAACTGATTTAATGAGCCATTCGCAGTTTCACTGTACGTGAGCTCGTACTTACACTTGCATGGCTTAATCTTTGAGACAAGCATATGACTACTGGCAGGATCAACCAGATAACTATCCGAGGGCGTTTAAACCCGTTGCTCGACTGAGCGTTTTTACTGTATAAATACAGACCTTTTCTATCACTCGGCTTAAAAGCCTTGCGAACGTTACTGAAAGTCGGCGCCGGCCTTTTGCTGTTTAAAGCGCCAGCCCGCGTCGACTGCAGCATGCAGCTATACAACTGACTGTTCTTTCTCCCGACCAACCGTTTGCCTTCTGCCGGTTAACTCGTCAGCAGCAACACGCCATCTGTCTGCTGCAGTTACCCGCCTCGAGCCGTGCCTGCCTGCGTCGGCTACTCGTCTCGACGACTTCGCAAAGCTATAAGCCTACCGCCGCTGGACGCTTGTAGTTTTTCATACGCTGCTCCAATGCGTTTACATAGCACGTTCGCCGCCGCTGCAATAGCCGCGCCTCGGGTGCTAAACAGTAATGCTTTAAGCCCGCTTTCTCGTCAAGTCGACCGAACGCACAAACACGTCTCTCTCACTAGTGTAAAGTAATGCATACGTGTATGATGCTCAAATGTTGCTGTTGAACTTTTTTTGCCGATTTTTTCCGATTTTTTTCAATTTCTTTGTTTCTTTTCGATTATTTTAATGTTTTAAGCTTATTTATGCTACGTTTAAATGTTTTAATACTTTTTTATACTTTATTTAATATGTTTAAAAGAAATAAATAAAAAAAAATATGTATAAACTACTTTTTTTAATGTTTTAAATATATATATATTTATTATAAATAAACTTTATTTGTATTATTTTTTATTTAAGCGTACTTTTTAAATCTTTATATTTGTTTTATCGTTTTAAGCACATTGCGATAAATATAATAAACAAAAAATTGAATAAAAATAATAATAATAAAAAAAAAAAAAAAAAAAACATAAGCTTATTTTATATTTTTATTTTATTTTTATTTAAACTTACTTTTCAAACCTTAATACTCGTTTTATTTTTTTAAGCAGATTGCGATAAATATAATAAACAAACAATTAAATGAAAATAAAATAAAAAAATCAAACATAAGCTTATTTTATATGTTACATTTTATCTTTATTTAAACTTACTTTTTAAACCTTTATAGTTGTTTTATTTTTTAAGCACATCGCGATAGATATAATAAACAAACAATGAAATAAAAATAATAATAATAATAATAATAATAATAATAAAAAATCATAAGCTTATTTTGTATGTTTCATTTTATTTTATTTAAAACTTACAATTTAAACCTTTGTATTTGTTCTATTCTTTTAAGCACATCGCGATAAATATAATAAGCAAACAATTTAATAAAAGTAAAATAAAAAAATCAAACATAAGCTTATTTTATATGTTTCATTTTATCTTTATTTAAACTTACTTTTTAAACCTTTATAGTTGTTTTATTTTTTAAGCACATCGCGATAGATATAATAAACAAACAATGAAATAAAAATAATAATAATAATAATAATAATAATAAAAAATCATAAGCTTATTTTGTATGTTTCATTTTATTTTTATTTAAACTTACTTTTTTAACCTTTATAGTTGTTTTATTTTTTAAGCACATGGCGATAGATATAATAAACAAACAATAAAATAAAAATAATAATAATAATAATAATAATAATAAAAAATCATAAGCTTATTTTGTATGTTTCATTTTATTTTTATTTAAACTTACTTTTTTAACCTTTATAGTTGTTTTATTTTTTAAGCACATGGCGATAAATATAATAAGCAAACAATTAAATAAAAATAATAACAAATAAATAAAACAATACGGCTAAACTATAAAAAGAAAACTAAATAACTGATAAATACTTGTAAAACATTATTTGAAAAATGTATTTTGAAACACAACACGATTGATTTATAAATAATAATATATTTTTAATTTGTGTAGTTCATTTAAAGTAGTCTCCCTTTTTGCTTCTGGTTTTATTAGAGTTATATATAACAATAAATGGTGTAGTTTATTTAAAGTAGTCTCCCTTTTTGCTTCTGGTTTAATTAAAATTATATAACACATACTATAGTAAGTTAAATAAACTATAGTAACTTTATAAAACTACTTTACAAAATACATTTGTATAATTTAATAACTTTAAAATAACTATCAAGAATAAAATAGAATAGCTTTAAGTTTAGTATACAATTGGTATGTAAATTGTGTAGTTTATTGAAAGTAGTCTCCTTATTTGCTTCTGGTTTTACTTGAGTTACATAACGTTAAATAAACATACTTAATAAACGTAACCATCAATACTGTCATTTTAATAAAACTAAGTACAAATACATTGAATTAACATAGAACTTTAAAAAGCCTTCGCTAGTATCTGTTGGTAACAGTAAATAACCTATTATGACTCACAATACAGGAGTGCGAAATTTATTTTTCATTTGATTTTTCAGGTATTTATTTATTTGTGGAAATAAACTTTTTTATTACATTAGAAACTAATTGAATTTTTCCTATAACTATACCTATTATTATATTTAGTATGCTTAAAAGTAATAAAATGACACGTCGCGATTATATAATAAACAAACAATCAAACAAACAAAGAAAAAAAAAAAAAAAAAAACTATTTTTTTAAACTTATATTTCAACTATATGTCTTATTTTATTTTCATTTAAACTTACTTTAAACCTCTGTATTTGTTATATATATATTTCAACACAATACGATTAAACTATAAGACAAACAACAAAATAAAATAATCACATTAATAAATACACTAAGCAAATAGCTAGAATAAATATAAATAGTTCAATATATACAATATATTTCTTCCATTTTTAAGTTACTTGTTAAACATATTTATTTAAAAATGTTTCTTTAGAATATAAAACTAACAGTTCTACAAATAAAGAAATTAAAAAGCCAATACACATAACACTAACTTTTCATAAATTAGATATGCAAATATGAACAAAATAGTAACTAAATTCTAAAGCTTTTGTAAACTGTGAACTTATAAACTTATAATAATAATTGCATATTCACCATTCACAATAGCTTTTTATTTAGTACACAACTGGTCTGTAAATTGTGTAGTTTATTGAAAGTATAATCCCGTTTTGCTTCTGGTTTAAATAAAGTTATACAACACATACTAAAGTAAATTAAATAAAGTAATTCACTACTATCGTATTAAATAAAACCAATTTACAAAATACATTAATTTAAATTAAAGTGAACTTTGAACTTATAATAATAATTGCATATTCACTATTCAGAATTTCTTTAAATTTAGTACACAACTGGTCTGTAAATTGTGTTGGTTCTATTCAAGTACTCTCCTTGTTTGTTTTGTTTTAGTTGTATTTATTTTTAGATACTAGCACATTCAATACACATAATAAAGTAAACCAAATAAACTCTATTAATTTAAACTAAGTACAAATACATTAAGTTAATACAAAACTTTAAAAAGCTTTTGCTAGTATCTGTTGGTAACAGTAAATAACTTATTATGACTCACAATACAAAAGTGCAAAATTTATTTTCGTTTGATTTTTCAAGTAGCCACGCTTTTATTTGTTTTTGGACAAAAAGACTTTAAAGTTTTAGTATAAAAGACTAGTTGTATTAATTTTAACTCAGAAAATTGTACTCTACAAGATGGTGCCATTATTTTTTCGATATCTCAAACTGGTCAAACCACTTTTTTAGCGCTCTAATTGGTTTAAACAGCAAATAAGCAAACAGCAAATAACGTTATCTGATTGGCTAAGGTTTTTGTTTGCTAATAACTAGAATTTTCTTTTCTTTTAAGCGTTAAAGAAATGTAAATAAACGAGTAATAAGTATAAATAGGTCAGAAAGAAAAATAGTACAAAAAAGATGAATTCAAAAAGCAAAGGCCTACGGCACGTGGTATTCCCAAGCGGTCACCCATCTAAGTACTAACCACGCCCGACACTGCTTAACTTCCCAGATCGGACGAGATGGGGTGTACTCAGTGTGGTATGGTCGTAGGCGTTTGAAGGCGTTTACAAGCCTTTATAAACCCTTCGGTTTATTTAAAAAACCTATTTGCACTTGATTTACAATCAATTTGATATTTTAAAATTATTCCTTATAAAATTTTAACCTGAATTAACTTTTTTTTTGTTTTTTTAATCAACAGTTACTCCCAAACTGTACTAAAACTGTATTGTAACTGTACAAAAGTGTTTGTTTAAATAATTGTTATCTATAAATTACCTAAGACCAGGAAAAGTAGAAGTAAAGTTTATTGAATTATTAAATAAATAAAATAAAATCGTAAAATAAAATAATACAATATGTTTACAATTTGTCATTGATCTATCCATTTATGTTATTGCATTACAAATACAAACATTGCATACATTCAAGAGTATTATTCATCAATCTTTTCAATATAATAAGTTTTAAATTTATATTTATTTTTAAATAATTCCTGACATTTTAGATTACCTGAGATTTTTTTTTAATTAAATTAATTTTAGTAATTAAATACTTGACGTTCTATTTTGTTTAATTTGATAACTCAACCATGTTTATTTTTTTTACTAATTTAAAAGAACTATTAAACTAAAAGACATTACATACAGCTTCTAAAAGTTTTAAACACCTTAAAAAATATTATTATTTTAAAGATATATTAAAGAACTAAACAGATATTACTCCTAAAAAATCTTGTTAATAATATATAAAAAGTACTCAAAGTCAGACTCGGAAATATATATACTGTTGTATATCTTACTTGAAGTTCACTGTAATTGACACTGTATAACAAAATTATAAAAATCAACCTATTTATATAGCAAAATATTTCTTTATCTTTGTCGTGGCGCGGTGGGTCAGTGGTCTTATCAGCTGACTCATAAGCAGAAGGTTGTAAGATCGAATCCCGCTAGTCGTCACGAAACACCACTATCGTTCAATGTTCGGGCTTCAAATTCTTTGAGATTATACTGTACTATTTATCTATCTAACTAATCTATCTAACAAATGTTGTTCAATCTAGGTTGTGGGTACTTGGGTCGAGTAATGCCTTTGACTTACAATCTGTTGTGGATTGACAATATTCCTCTATCTATCATTAAACAAATCTATCTAATAAATGTTGTTCAATCTAGGTTGTGGGTACTTGGGTCGAGTAATGCCTTTGACCTACAATCTGTTGTTGATTGTCAACATTCCTCTATCTATCAATAATGATTATATTCAATAATAAATGTTGATTAATTCAGTTGTAAGAAAACCAGTGCGCTGGTTAGGTTGGGTAAGGCCTTCGACTTACAATCTTGGGGATTATCAACGTTCATCACAAGTACAGTAACGATCTCATTGAATTTCCAGTTGGAACATAGGATTGTAGTGGTGGCCTACTTTGTAGGTTTTTTGCCTAGTTTGTTTTTTGCCTAGTAGTGTTTGCCTAGTTTGACAAACTATAGTATATATATTGTATAACTTTACTTGTATTATTTTTTATTTAAATTACTACTTATTATTAAAGAATTAAATTTTTTTAGAAAAAAAAACTATGTATTTTAACTAATGCTTATATTATATGTTTTGTTTTATTTTTATTCAAACTTACTTTAAACCTCTGTATTTTTTATACAATACGATTAAACTATATAACAGAAAAATAATTAAATAATCAAACTATTGAATAAGCAGTTAATTAGTGTGTTTTTTTATGCTTCTTTCATTTTTAACTTACTTGTTAACCATATTTCTTTTATTAAAGTATAAAACTAACAGTTACTAAAATAAAATAATCATAAAGTCAATACACAAAACACTAACTTTTTATAATTTAAATATGCAAACATGAATATAGTTATGAATCTATTATTTATTCAAATAGAATTATTCAAAGCTTATAATTATAAAGCTTTTGTATAATGTTTCAATTACAGTGAACTTTAAGTAAGATAAGTTTTTTTTTTTGTAATAACTACAAAATTGGTATTTTAGTTTATTATTAGTAACTAAATACTTATATTTATTATATTTAAAAAAAAACATCTATACTAACTCTAATTTCAAAGCATATTAAATACAAATTTTACCAACTAAATATTTATTTTTATTTTAATTATTATAACTTTCAAACATAAGCTTGTATACCTTATATACCTATATACCTCATATAGTAGGCTTGACATAACATAACATTATTTAATTCTTTTTGTTTGAAATAAACTCATTTAGTTATTAGTAAATTACAACATAAATGTTTATAACAATATAACTAAGATTTAGCTTTTGAGTTAGTAAACTTTGATAGTTTTCTTTTAATAGTTTAATAATCTTTATTTAAGTTCAAGCAAAATTGCTATATATTTAATACACATACAAAAGTAAACTAAGTAAACGTAATTCAATAGTTTCTATTAAGTAAAAGTAATTACAAATACATTAAGTTAATACAAAACTTTAAAAAGCTTTTGCTAGTATCTGTTGGTAACAGTAAATAACTTATTATGACTCACAATACAAAAGTGCAAAATTTATTTTCGTTTGATTTTTCAAGTAGCCACGCTTTTATTTGTTTTTGGACAAAAAAACTTTTAAGTTTTAGTATAAAAGACTAATTGTATTAATTTTAACTCAGAAAATTGTACTCTACAAGATGGTGCCATTATTTTTTCGATATCTCAAACTGGTCAAACCACTTTTTTAGCGCTCTAATTGGTTTAAACAGCAAATAACGTTATCTGATTGGCTTACGTTTTTATTTGCTAATAACTAGAATTTACTTTTCTTTTAAGCGTTAAAGAAATGTAAATAAACGAGTAATAAGTATAAATAGGTCAGAAAGAAAAATAGTACAAAAAAGATGAATTCAAAAAGCAAAAGCCTACGGCACGTGGTATTCCCAAGCGGTCACCCATCTAAGTACTAACCACGCCCGACACTGCTTAACTTCCCAGATCGGACGAGATGGGGTGTGCTCAGTGTGGTATGGTCGTAGGCGTTTGAAAGCGTTTACAAGCCTTTATAAACCCTTCGGTTTGTTTAAAAAACCTATTTGCACTTGATTTACAATCAATTTGATATTTTAAAATTAATCCTTATAAAATTTTAACTTGATGTAAGTATTTTTTTTATTAAAACCTTTTTTTTTGGTGTTTTAATTACAATTACTCCCTGTAACTTTATTTAAGACTTTGTTTAAAAGATTGTTAACTATATTCTATATTAAATACTATGATTAGAAGTAAAGTTTATTAAGTGATTAAACTAAATAAAAAACAATGTTAAAATAAACATGTTGTGTTTAGTTTGTTTTACTATTTCTCATTGTTCTATTTATAGATGGTTTTGTTTTACTTCAAGAATATTTATAGTTAGTTTCTAAAGAATATCTCATACTACATCAGATTTTACGATTAACTTAATTTTAGGTAATAAAATATTTGACGTTTAATTTAATAACTCATCTATGTTTATGTTATAAAATAATAGTATCTAATACACATACATTATAATATAATAATATGTATAACTAGTTGTTTTACTTTAAAATGAATAATTAAGTGGAAGAATTAAAAGAACTCACATTTTTGAAGAGAGCGTGGAAAACCAGAATAGTCTTTTAAAACATTTATTAAATTATCGATAAATATAGAATACAATAGAATTAAACATATAAACGTAACTGTGGTTGCTTAGAAACTGAACAAGAAAATTTTTAATAAAAATATAAAATAGTTATTATATAGAATTAAAATAAAATAAAAGTAATATAAATTATATTTTTAAACTAAATAACAATTCACGAGCAATATTAGCGCATATCAGAGTATGAGTTTATAATAAAGGAATTGCTTCCTTGATGTTGATACTTACCTTATTCAAATAGAATACATTTTCAGCAATCAGGCTTGTGTTTATCTTAGCGCGCGTAACACAACGTTTGTGGGTTTTGGCACACTTTTGTCGATAGTGGGCGCCCCGCCTTTTAAGTACAGAAATTTCGGGAATTTTCGATTTTCGGAATTCTGACTCGACAGATCGTTTTTGTTTGGTCCAGAGACCCCGTAAAAAATTTTTCAGCCCATTTGAAGCATGATGAAAAAATGTTATTTCGACCCCCTTTTTTTAGGGGTTACGGGGACATCAACCCATTTTTTGGGAATAAAAAACTCCTAGAAAAGGACCACTTTTCTTCTTTTTTCGAATTTCGACTTTTTATTTTTTTGGAAAATTTTTCTATTTTCTTTGTTTGTTCTATTATAATGTCGAAAATATTTTTTTTGAGCTTCGCAACGCATAAGGACTAACGTAAGGTAAGTTTTAAAAGATTTTTTTTTTCGATAATTTTTTCTATATTTTTTGTTTGGTCCATTACAAAGTCGAAAATATTTTTTTACGGCTTCTAAACGCGTGTAGATTAACCGTAGGTAGGTTATTTCGAAATTTAAATCTTTCAATATTAATAATTTTTTAGTAAATTGTTCGATTATGAGGTTTTTATGGCTCTTTCAGCACCCAATAAGTACATTAGAAAATAAAACATGAAATAAAAACATCAACTAAAATGAAAATAACATATTCTGTGAAAAAACCTACGAAAATTCTTTATGAAATTTTCTTTGTCACATAATTGGAAGCTAAGAAAAACCGGAAAATAATTCTTCTTGAGCCATGTTTTTGTATGATAAATAGTATGCAAGCTGCCGATGTCAGAAGACTGTCGACAGCCGAAAAAAAGTCTGTTAAGACTCATTGAAATTGCTCCTGTCCACGGAAATCTTTAGTAAAAGGCGAAAGATTCATTCGTGTACTGAACTGAAGCCAGAGTGATTAGCAACGGTTGCCAAGGCTTTTTCTATGGGCTTTACCATGCTACAGGTTGTGAATAAATGTATACAAACTCCCCCAGAGGGGAGGCGAGCCGATTCCGGAGGTACTGCAATACCGGACCGACTCTTGACGAGCAGGACAATAAATTGTCTGAACTGCACGTCGGTTGACAAAAAGTCGTTTGATCATGGGAAGGACGCGTGGTCCTTCTCGAAGCGATCAAACTTCGAAGAAC
>NW_028139813.1:17500-27500 GCF_965202585.1 Thalia democratica | reverse complement strand
CACGATGATCCGGTCAGTGTAGCGCGCGTGCGGCCCCGAACATCTAAGGGCATCACAGACCTGTTATTGCTCAATCTCGTGTGGCTAAACGCCACTAGTCCCTCTAAGAAGTTGTCTCCGACCCAATGGGTCGAGCAGCTATTTAGCAAGTAAGAGTCTCGTTCGTTATCGGAATTAACCAGACAAATCGCTCCACCAACTAAGAACGGCCATGCACCACCACCCACAGAATCAAGAAAGAGCTCTCAATCTGTCAATCCTCGCTGTGTCCGGGCCGGGTGAGATTTCCCGTGTTGAGTCAAATTAAGCCGCAGGCTCCACTCCTGGTGGTGCCCTTCCGTCAATTCCTTTAAGTTTCAGCTTTGCAACCATACTTCCCCCGGAACCCAAAGACTTTGGTTTCCCGGAAGCTGCCGGACAGTTCTTAAGTTCGACACTGCCCGATCGCTAGTCGGCATCGTTTAAGGTCAGAACTAGGACGGTATCTGATCGTCTTCGAACCTCTGACTTTCGCTCTTGATTAAAGAAAACATTCTTGGCAAATGCTTTCGCAGTCGTTCGTCTTGCGCCGATCCAAGAATTTCACCTCTAACGGCACAGTACGGATGCCCCCGTCCGTTCCTATTAATCATTACCTCGTGCTCCGAAAACCAACAAAATAGAACCGAGGTCCTATTCCATTATTCCATGCAACATTATACAAGCGTAAAGCCTGCTTTGAACACTCTAATTTTTTCAAGGTAAACTTGCCGGACCACCGCAACACTCAGTTAAGAGCACCGCGAAGGCACCGACCAACAAGAACAACAAGGCCAGTGCTAGCCTTTCGACCGACCAACCTCGCCGTCCCTATATCCAACTACGAGCTTTTCAACCGCAACAACTTAAATATACACTTTTGGAGCTGGAATTACCGCGGCTGCTGGCACCAGACTTGCCCTCCAATGGATACTCGTTAAAAAGTTTAAAGTGTACTCATTCCAATTGCAGGACCTCGTACGAGGTCTGCATTGTTATTTTTCGTCACTACCTCCCCGAGCCGGGAATGGGTAATTTGCGCGCCTGCTGCCTTCCTTGGATGTGGTAGCCGTTTCTCAGGCTCCCTCTCCGGAATCGAACCCTGATTCTCCGTCACCCGTTACAACCTCGGTAGGCCGATACCGTACCGACGATAGTTGATAGGGCAGTTGCTTTAATGAGATGTCGCCAGCACTAGGCCGTGCGATCCGCAAGCTTATCCAGAGTCACCATTGTAACGACCCGAAAGCCGGTTAGTTTTGGTCTGATAAATGCGCGCCTCACGTCAGTTCGGCGCTTTACGCATGTATTAGCTCTAGAATTGCCACAGTTATCCATGTAAAAGCGTACAATCAAATGAACCATAACTGATTTAATGAGCCATTCGCAGTTTCACTGTACGTGAGCTCGTACTTACACTTGCATGGCTTAATCTTTGAGACAAGCATATGACTACTGGCAGGATCAACCAGATAACTATCCGAGGGCGTTTAAACCCGTTGCTCGACTGAGCGTTTTTACTGTATAAATACAGACCTTTTCTATCACTCGGCTTAAAAGCCTTGCGAACGTTACTGAAAGTCGGCGCCGGCCTTTTGCTGTTTAAAGCGCCAGCCCGCGTCGACTGCAGCATGCAGCTATACAACTGACTGTTCTTTCTCCCGACCAACCGTTTGCCTTCTGCCGGTTAACTCGTCAGCAGCAACACGCCATCTGTCTGCTGCAGTTACCCGCCTCGAGCCGTGCCTGCCTGCGTCGGCTACTCGTCTCGACGACTTCGCAAAGCTATAAGCCTACCGCCGCTGGACGCTTGTAGTTTTTCATACGCTGCTCCAATGCGTTTACATAGCACGTTCGCCGCCGCTGCAATAGCCGCGCCTCGGGTGCTAAACAGTAATGCTTTAAGCCCGCTTTCTCGTCAAGTCGACCGAACGCACAAACACGTCTCTCTCACTAGTGTAAAGTAATGCATACGTGTATGATGCTCAAATGTTGCTGTTGAACTTTTTTTGCCGATTTTTTCCGATTTTTTTCAATTTCTTTGTTTCTTTTCGATTATTTTAATGTTTTAAGCTTATTTATGCTACGTTTAAATGTTTTAATACTTTTTTATACTTTATTTAATATGTTTAAAAGAAATAAATAAAAAAAAATATGTATAAACTACTTTTTTTAATGTTTTAAATATATATATATTTATTATAAATAAACTTTATTTGTATTATTTTTTATTTAAGCGTACTTTTTAAATCTTTATATTTGTTTTATCGTTTTAAGCACATTGCGATAAATATAATAAACAAAAAATTGAATAAAAATAATAATAATAAAAAAAAAAAAAAAAAAAACATAAGCTTATTTTATATTTTTATTTTATTTTTATTTAAACTTACTTTTCAAACCTTAATACTCGTTTTATTTTTTTAAGCAGATTGCGATAAATATAATAAACAAACAATTAAATGAAAATAAAATAAAAAAATCAAACATAAGCTTATTTTATATGTTACATTTTATCTTTATTTAAACTTACTTTTTAAACCTTTATAGTTGTTTTATTTTTTAAGCACATCGCGATAGATATAATAAACAAACAATGAAATAAAAATAATAATAATAATAATAATAATAATAATAAAATATCATAAGCTTATTTTGTATGTTTCATTTTATTTTATTTAAAACTTACAATTTAAACCTTTGTATTTGTTCTATTCTTTTAAGCACATCGCGATAAATATAATAAGCAAACAATTTAATAAAAGTAAAATAAAAAAATCAAACATAAGCTTATTTTATATGTTTCATTTTATCTTTATTTAAACTTACTTTTTAAACCTTTATAGTTGTTTTATTTTTTAAGCACATCGCGATAGATATAATAAACAAACAATGAAATAAAAATAATAATAATAATAATAATAATAATAAAAAATCATAAGCTTATTTTGTATGTTTCATTTTATTTTTATTTAAACTTACTTTTTTAACCTTTATAGTTGTTTTATTTTTTAAGCACATGGCGATAGATATAATAAACAAACAATAAAATAAAAATAATAATAATAATAATAATAATAATAAAAAATCATAAGCTTATTTTGTATGTTTCATTTTATTTTTATTTAAACTTACTTTTTTAACCTTTATAGTTGTTTTATTTTTTAAGCACATGGCGATAAATATAATAAGCAAACAATTAAATAAAAATAATAACAAATAAATAAAACAATACGGCTAAACTATAAAAAGAAAACTAAATAACTGATAAATACTTGTAAAACATTATTTGAAAAATGTATTTTGAAACACAACACGATTGATTTATAAATAATAATATATTTTTAATTTGTGTAGTTCATTTAAAGTAGTCTCCCTTTTTGCTTCTGGTTTTATTAGAGTTATATATAACAATAAATGGTGTAGTTTATTTAAAGTAGTCTCCCTTTTTGCTTCTGGTTTAATTAAAATTATATAACACATACTATAGTAAGTTAAATAAACTATAGTAACTTTATAAAACTACTTTACAAAATACATTTGTATAATTTAATAACTTTAAAATAACTATCAAGAATAAAATAGAATAGCTTTAAGTTTAGTATACAATTGGTATGTAAATTGTGTAGTTTATTGAAAGTAGTCTCCTTATTTGCTTCTGGTTTTACTTGAGTTACATAACGTTAAATAAACATACTTAATAAACGTAACCATCAATACTGTCATTTTAATAAAACTAAGTACAAATACATTGAATTAACATAGAACTTTAAAAAGCCTTCGCTAGTATCTGTTGGTAACAGTAAATAACCTATTATGACTCACAATACAGGAGTGCGAAATTTATTTTTCATTTGATTTTTCAGGTATTTATTTATTTGTGGAAATAAACTTTTTTATTACATTAGAAACTAATTGAATTTTTCCTATAACTATACCTATTATTATATTTAGTATGCTTAAAAGTAATAAAATGACACGTCGCGATTATATAATAAACAAACAATCAAACAAACAAAGAAAAAAAAAAAAAAAAAAACTATTTTTTTAAACTTATATTTCAACTATATGTCTTATTTTATTTTCATTTAAACTTACTTTAAACCTCTGTATTTGTTATATATATATTTCAACACAATACGATTAAACTATAAGACAAACAACAAAATAAAATAATCACATTAATAAATACACTAAGCAAATAGCTAGAATAAATATAAATAGTTCAATATATACAATATATTTCTTCCATTTTTAAGTTACTTGTTAAACATATTTATTTAAAAATGTTTCTTTAGAATATAAAACTAACAGTTCTACAAATAAAGAAATTAAAAAGCCAATACACATAACACTAACTTTTCATAAATTAGATATGCAAATATGAACAAAATAGTAACTAAATTCTAAAGCTTTTGTAAACTGTGAACTTATAAACTTATAATAATAATTGCATATTCACCATTCACAATAGCTTTTTATTTAGTACACAACTGGTCTGTAAATTGTGTAGTTTATTGAAAGTATAATCCCGTTTTGCTTCTGGTTTAAATAAAGTTATACAACACATACTAAAGTAAATTAAATAAAGTAATTCACTACTATCGTATTAAATAAAACCAATTTACAAAATACATTAATTTAAATTAAAGTGAACTTTGAACTTATAATAATAATTGCATATTCACTATTCAGAATTTCTTTAAATTTAGTACACAACTGGTCTGTAAATTGTGTTGGTTCTATTCAAGTACTCTCCTTGTTTGTTTTGTTTTAGTTGTATTTATTTTTAGATACTAGCACATTCAATACACATAATAAAGTAAACCAAATAAACTCTATTAATTTAAACTAAGTACAAATACATTAAGTTAATACAAAACTTTAAAAAGCTTTTGCTAGTATCTGTTGGTAACAGTAAATAACTTATTATGACTCACAATACAAAAGTGCAAAATTTATTTTCGTTTGATTTTTCAAGTAGCCACGCTTTTATTTGTTTTTGGACAAAAAGACTTTAAAGTTTTAGTATAAAAGACTAGTTGTATTAATTTTAACTCAGAAAATTGTACTCTACAAGATGGTGCCATTATTTTTTCGATATCTCAAACTGGTCAAACCACTTTTTTAGCGCTCTAATTGGTTTAAACAGCAAATAAGCAAACAGCAAATAACGTTATCTGATTGGCTAAGGTTTTTGTTTGCTAATAACTAGAATTTTCTTTTCTTTTAAGCGTTAAAGAAATGTAAATAAACGAGTAATAAGTATAAATAGGTCAGAAAGAAAAATAGTACAAAAAAGATGAATTCAAAAAGCAAAGGCCTACGGCACGTGGTATTCCCAAGCGGTCACCCATCTAAGTACTAACCACGCCCGACACTGCTTAACTTCCCAGATCGGACGAGATGGGGTGTACTCAGTGTGGTATGGTCGTAGGCGTTTGAAGGCGTTTACAAGCCTTTATAAACCCTTCGGTTTATTTAAAAAACCTATTTGCACTTGATTTACAATCAATTTGATATTTTAAAATTATTCCTTATAAAATTTTAACCTGAATTAACTTTTTTTTTGTTTTTTTAATCAACAGTTACTCCCAAACTGTACTAAAACTGTATTGTAACTGTACAAAAGTGTTTGTTTAAATAATTGTTATCTATAAATTACCTAAGACCAGGAAAAGTAGAAGTAAAGTTTATTGAATTATTAAATAAATAAAATAAAATCGTAAAATAAAATAATACAATATGTTTACAATTTGTCATTGATCTATCCATTTATGTTATTGCATTACAAATACAAACATTGCATACATTCAAGAGTATTATTCATCAATCTTTTCAATATAATAAGTTTTAAATTTATATTTATTTTTAAATAATTCCTGACATTTTAGATTACCTGAGATTTTTTTTTAATTAAATTAATTTTAGTAATTAAATACTTGACGTTCTATTTTGTTTAATTTGATAACTCAACCATGTTTATTTTTTTTACTAATTTAAAAGAACTATTAAACTAAAAGACATTACATACAGCTTCTAAAAGTTTTAAACACCTTAAAAAATATTATTATTTTAAAGATATATTAAAGAACTAAACAGATATTACTCCTAAAAAATCTTGTTAATAATATATAAAAAGTACTCAAAGTCAGACTCGGAAATATATATACTGTTGTATATCTTACTTGAAGTTCACTGTAATTGACACTGTATAACAAAATTATAAAAATCAACCTATTTATATAGCAAAATATTTCTTTATCTTTGTCGTGGCGCGGTGGGTCAGTGGTCTTATCAGCTGACTCATAAGCAGAAGGTTGTAAGATCGAATCCCGCTAGTCGTCACGAAACACCACTATCGTTCAATGTTCGGGCTTCAAATTCTTTGAGATTATACTGTACTATTTATCTATCTAACTAATCTATCTAACAAATGTTGTTCAATCTAGGTTGTGGGTACTTGGGTCGAGTAATGCCTTTGACTTACAATCTGTTGTGGATTGACAATATTCCTCTATCTATCATTAAACAAATCTATCTAATAAATGTTGTTCAATCTAGGTTGTGGGTACTTGGGTCGAGTAATGCCTTTGACCTACAATCTGTTGTTGATTGTCAACATTCCTCTATCTATCAATAATGATTATATTCAATAATAAATGTTGATTAATTCAGTTGTAAGAAAACCAGTGCGCTGGTTAGGTTGGGTAAGGCCTTCGACTTACAATCTTGGGGATTATCAACGTTCATCACAAGTACAGTAACGATCTCATTGAATTTCCAGTTGGAACATAGGATTGTAGTGGTGGCCTACTTTGTAGGTTTTTTGCCTAGTTTGTTTTTTGCCTAGTAGTGTTTGCCTAGTTTGACAAACTATAGTATATATATTGTATAACTTTACTTGTATTATTTTTTATTTAAATTACTACTTATTATTAAAGAATTAAATTTTTTTAGAAAAAAAAACTATGTATTTTAACTAATGCTTATATTATATGTTTTGTTTTATTTTTATTCAAACTTACTTTAAACCTCTGTATTTTTTATACAATACGATTAAACTATATAACAGAAAAATAATTAAATAATCAAACTATTGAATAAGCAGTTAATTAGTGTGTTTTTTTATGCTTCTTTCATTTTTAACTTACTTGTTAACCATATTTCTTTTATTAAAGTATAAAACTAACAGTTACTAAAATAAAATAATCATAAAGTCAATACACAAAACACTAACTTTTTATAATTTAAATATGCAAACATGAATATAGTTATGAATCTATTATTTATTCAAATAGAATTATTCAAAGCTTATAATTATAAAGCTTTTGTATAATGTTTCAATTACAGTGAACTTTAAGTAAGATAAGTTTTTTTTTTTGTAATAACTACAAAATTGGTATTTTAGTTTATTATTAGTAACTAAATACTTATATTTATTATATTTAAAAAAAAACATCTATACTAACTCTAATTTCAAAGCATATTAAATACAAATTTTACCAACTAAATATTTATTTTTATTTTAATTATTATAACTTTCAAACATAAGCTTGTATACCTTATATACCTATATACCTCATATAGTAGGCTTGACATAACATAACATTATTTAATTCTTTTTGTTTGAAATAAACTCATTTAGTTATTAGTAAATTACAACATAAATGTTTATAACAATATAACTAAGATTTAGCTTTTGAGTTAGTAAACTTTGATAGTTTTCTTTTAATAGTTTAATAATCTTTATTTAAGTTCAAGCAAAATTGCTATATATTTAATACACATACAAAAGTAAACTAAGTAAACGTAATTCAATAGTTTCTATTAAGTAAAAGTAATTACAAATACATTAAGTTAATACAAAACTTTAAAAAGCTTTTGCTAGTATCTGTTGGTAACAGTAAATAACTTATTATGACTCACAATACAAAAGTGCAAAATTTATTTTCGTTTGATTTTTCAAGTAGCCACGCTTTTATTTGTTTTTGGACAAAAAAACTTTTAAGTTTTAGTATAAAAGACTAATTGTATTAATTTTAACTCAGAAAATTGTACTCTACAAGATGGTGCCATTATTTTTTCGATATCTCAAACTGGTCAAACCACTTTTTTAGCGCTCTAATTGGTTTAAACAGCAAATAACGTTATCTGATTGGCTTACGTTTTTATTTGCTAATAACTAGAATTTACTTTTCTTTTAAGCGTTAAAGAAATGTAAATAAACGAGTAATAAGTATAAATAGGTCAGAAAGAAAAATAGTACAAAAAAGATGAATTCAAAAAGCAAAAGCCTACGGCACGTGGTATTCCCAAGCGGTCACCCATCTAAGTACTAACCACGCCCGACACTGCTTAACTTCCCAGATCGGACGAGATGGGGTGTGCTCAGTGTGGTATGGTCGTAGGCGTTTGAAAGCGTTTACAAGCCTTTATAAACCCTTCGGTTTGTTTAAAAAACCTATTTGCACTTGATTTACAATCAATTTGATATTTTAAAATTAATCCTTATAAAATTTTAACTTGATGTAAGTATTTTTTTTATTAAAACCTTTTTTTTTGGTGTTTTAATTACAATTACTCCCTGTAACTTTATTTAAGACTTTGTTTAAAAGATTGTTAACTATATTCTATATTAAATACTATGATTAGAAGTAAAGTTTATTAAGTGATTAAACTAAATAAAAAACAATGTTAAAATAAACATGTTGTGTTTAGTTTGTTTTACTATTTCTCATTGTTCTATTTATAGATGGTTTTGTTTTACTTCAAGAATATTTATAGTTAGTTTCTAAAGAATATCTCATACTACATCAGATTTTACGATTAACTTAATTTTAGGTAATAAAATATTTGACGTTTAATTTAATAACTCATCTATGTTTATGTTATAAAATAATAGTATCTAATACACATACATTATAATATAATAATATGTATAACTAGTTGTTTTACTTTAAAATGAATAATTAAGTGGAAGAATTAAAAGAACTCACATTTTTGAAGAGAGCGTGGAAAACCAGAATAGTCTTTTAAAACATTTATTAAATTATCGATAAATATAGAATACAATAGAATTAAACATATAAACGTAACTGTGGTTGCTTAGAAACTGAACAAGAAAATTTTTAATAAAAATATAAAATAGTTATTATATAGAATTAAAATAAAATAAAAGTAATATAAATTATATTTTTAAACTAAATAACAATTCACGAGCAATATTAGCGCATATCAGAGTATGAGTTTATAATAAAGGAATTGCTTCCTTGATGTTGATACTTACCTTATTCAAATAGAATACATTTTCAGCAATCAGGCTTGTGTTTATCTTAGCGCGCGTAACACAACGTTTGTGGGTTTTGGCACACTTTTGTCGATAGTGGGCGCCCCGCCTTTTAAGTACAGAAATTTCGGGAATTTTCGATTTTCGGAATTCTGACTCGACAGATCGTTTTTGTTTGGTCCAGAGACCCCGTAAAAAATTTTTCAGCCCATTTGAAGCATGATGAAAAAATGTTATTTCGACCCCCTTTTTTTAGGGGTTACGGGGACATCAACCCATTTTTTGGGAATAAAAAACTCCTAGAAAAGGACCACTTTTCTTCTTTTTTCGAATTTCGACTTTTTATTTTTTTGGAAAATTTTTCTATTTTCTTTGTTTGTTCTATTATAATGTCGAAAATATTTTTTTTGAGCTTCGCAACGCATAAGGACTAACGTAAGGTAAGTTTTAAAAGATTTTTTTTTTCGATAATTTTTTCTATATTTTTTGTTTGGTCCATTACAAAGTCGAAAATATTTTTTTACGGCTTCTAAACGCGTGTAGATTAACCGTAGGTAGGTTATTTCGAAATTTAAATCTTTCAATATTAATAATTTTTTAGTAAATTGTTCGATTATGAGGTTTTTATGGCTCTTTCAGCACCCAATAAGTACATTAGAAAATAAAACATGAAATAAAAACATCAACTAAAAT
>NW_028139813.1:2500-12500 GCF_965202585.1 Thalia democratica | reverse complement strand
ATCTCTCGTGTTAATCAATCTCAATGCAACCAAAAAATCGTGTTCAAAAAGAAGCGGCCGCGCCAGCACTTGCGTGCTGAATTATTACTCCCGCTGTCAGAAAGCAACGCGACCGAACTATAACAGTTACAGGGCTCGGTCCCTTCGAAGAAGAGACGTCGCTTGAAATCAAATTTCGATTCGTTAATGATCCTTCCGCAGGTTCACCTACGGAAACCTTGTTACGACTTTTACTTCCTCTAAATGATCAAGTTCGATCGTCTTTTCGAACACCGGCGAGTGCGTTGCCGCACGTACCAGGCTCAATCGGAGGACCTCACTAAACCATTCAATCGGTAGTAGCGACGGGCGGTGTGTACAAAGGGCAGGGACGTAATCAACGCAAGCTAATGACTCGCGCTTACTGGGAATTCCTCGTTCAAGGGAAACAATTGCAAGTCCCTATCCCTAGCACGACCGGGGTTCAACGGATTACCCGGACCTTTCGGCCTAGGGAACACACGATGATCCGGTCAGTGTAGCGCGCGTGCGGCCCCGAACATCTAAGGGCATCACAGACCTGTTATTGCTCAATCTCGTGTGGCTAAACGCCACTAGTCCCTCTAAGAAGTTGTCTCCGACCCAATGGGTCGAGCAGCTATTTAGCAAGTAAGAGTCTCGTTCGTTATCGGAATTAACCAGACAAATCGCTCCACCAACTAAGAACGGCCATGCACCACCACCCACAGAATCAAGAAAGAGCTCTCAATCTGTCAATCCTCGCTGTGTCCGGGCCGGGTGAGATTTCCCGTGTTGAGTCAAATTAAGCCGCAGGCTCCACTCCTGGTGGTGCCCTTCCGTCAATTCCTTTAAGTTTCAGCTTTGCAACCATACTTCCCCCGGAACCCAAAGACTTTGGTTTCCCGGAAGCTGCCGGACAGTTCTTAAGTTCGACACTGCCCGATCGCTAGTCGGCATCGTTTAAGGTCAGAACTAGGACGGTATCTGATCGTCTTCGAACCTCTGACTTTCGCTCTTGATTAAAGAAAACATTCTTGGCAAATGCTTTCGCAGTCGTTCGTCTTGCGCCGATCCAAGAATTTCACCTCTAACGGCACAGTACGGATGCCCCCGTCCGTTCCTATTAATCATTACCTCGTGCTCCGAAAACCAACAAAATAGAACCGAGGTCCTATTCCATTATTCCATGCAACATTATACAAGCGTAAAGCCTGCTTTGAACACTCTAATTTTTTCAAGGTAAACTTGCCGGACCACCGCAACACTCAGTTAAGAGCACCGCGAAGGCACCGACCAACAAGAACAACAAGGCCAGTGCTAGCCTTTCGACCGACCAACCTCGCCGTCCCTATATCCAACTACGAGCTTTTCAACCGCAACAACTTAAATATACACTTTTGGAGCTGGAATTACCGCGGCTGCTGGCACCAGACTTGCCCTCCAATGGATACTCGTTAAAAAGTTTAAAGTGTACTCATTCCAATTGCAGGACCTCGTACGAGGTCTGCATTGTTATTTTTCGTCACTACCTCCCCGAGCCGGGAATGGGTAATTTGCGCGCCTGCTGCCTTCCTTGGATGTGGTAGCCGTTTCTCAGGCTCCCTCTCCGGAATCGAACCCTGATTCTCCGTCACCCGTTACAACCTCGGTAGGCCGATACCGTACCGACGATAGTTGATAGGGCAGTTGCTTTAATGAGATGTCGCCAGCACTAGGCCGTGCGATCCGCAAGCTTATCCAGAGTCACCATTGTAACGACCCGAAAGCCGGTTAGTTTTGGTCTGATAAATGCGCGCCTCACGTCAGTTCGGCGCTTTACGCATGTATTAGCTCTAGAATTGCCACAGTTATCCATGTAAAAGCGTACAATCAAATGAACCATAACTGATTTAATGAGCCATTCGCAGTTTCACTGTACGTGAGCTCGTACTTACACTTGCATGGCTTAATCTTTGAGACAAGCATATGACTACTGGCAGGATCAACCAGATAACTATCCGAGGGCGTTTAAACCCGTTGCTCGACTGAGCGTTTTTACTGTATAAATACAGACCTTTTCTATCACTCGGCTTAAAAGCCTTGCGAACGTTACTGAAAGTCGGCGCCGGCCTTTTGCTGTTTAAAGCGCCAGCCCGCGTCGACTGCAGCATGCAGCTATACAACTGACTGTTCTTTCTCCCGACCAACCGTTTGCCTTCTGCCGGTTAACTCGTCAGCAGCAACACGCCATCTGTCTGCTGCAGTTACCCGCCTCGAGCCGTGCCTGCCTGCGTCGGCTACTCGTCTCGACGACTTCGCAAAGCTATAAGCCTACCGCCGCTGGACGCTTGTAGTTTTTCATACGCTGCTCCAATGCGTTTACATAGCACGTTCGCCGCCGCTGCAATAGCCGCGCCTCGGGTGCTAAACAGTAATGCTTTAAGCCCGCTTTCTCGTCAAGTCGACCGAACGCACAAACACGTCTCTCTCACTAGTGTAAAGTAATGCATACGTGTATGATGCTCAAATGTTGCTGTTGAACTTTTTTTGCCGATTTTTTCCGATTTTTTTCAATTTCTTTGTTTCTTTTCGATTATTTTAATGTTTTAAGCTTATTTATGCTACGTTTAAATGTTTTAATACTTTTTTATACTTTATTTAATATGTTTAAAAGAAATAAATAAAAAAAAATATGTATAAACTACTTTTTTTAATGTTTTAAATATATATATATTTATTATAAATAAACTTTATTTGTATTATTTTTTATTTAAGCGTACTTTTTAAATCTTTATATTTGTTTTATCGTTTTAAGCACATTGCGATAAATATAATAAACAAAAAATTGAATAAAAATAATAATAATAAAAAAAAAAAAAAAAAAACATAAGCTTATTTTATATTTTTATTTTATTTTTATTTAAACTTACTTTTCAAACCTTAATACTCGTTTTATTTTTTTAAGCAGATTGCGATAAATATAATAAACAAACAATTAAATGAAAATAAAATAAAAAAATCAAACATAAGCTTATTTTATATGTTACATTTTATCTTTATTTAAACTTACTTTTTAAACCTTTATAGTTGTTTTATTTTTTAAGCACATCGCGATAGATATAATAAACAAACAATGAAATAAAAATAATAATAATAATAATAATAATAATAATAAAAAATCATAAGCTTATTTTGTATGTTTCATTTTATTTTATTTAAAACTTACAATTTAAACCTTTGTATTTGTTCTATTCTTTTAAGCACATCGCGATAAATATAATAAGCAAACAATTTAATAAAAGTAAAATAAAAAAATCAAACATAAGCTTATTTTATATGTTTCATTTTATCTTTATTTAAACTTACTTTTTAAACCTTTATAGTTGTTTTATTTTTTAAGCACATCGCGATAGATATAATAAACAAACAATGAAATAAAAATAATAATAATAATAATAATAATAATAAAAAATCATAAGCTTATTTTGTATGTTTCATTTTATTTTTATTTAAACTTACTTTTTTAACCTTTATAGTTGTTTTATTTTTTAAGCACATGGCGATAGATATAATAAACAAACAATAAAATAAAAATAATAATAATAATAATAATAATAATAAAAAATCATAAGCTTATTTTGTATGTTTCATTTTATTTTTATTTAAACTTACTTTTTTAACCTTTATAGTTGTTTTATTTTTAAGCACATGGCGATAAATATAATAAGCAAACAATTAAATAAAAATAATAACAAATAAATAAAACAATACGGCTAAACTATAAAAAGAAAACTAAATAACTGATAAATACTTGTAAAACATTATTTGAAAAATGTATTTTGAAACACAACACGATTGATTTATAAATAATAATATATTTTTAATTTGTGTAGTTCATTTAAAGTAGTCTCCCTTTTTGCTTCTGGTTTTATTAGAGTTATATATAACAATAAATGGTGTAGTTTATTTAAAGTAGTCTCCCTTTTTGCTTCTGGTTTAATTAAAATTATATAACACATACTATAGTAAGTTAAATAAACTATAGTAACTTTATAAAACTACTTTACAAAATACATTTGTATAATTTAATAACTTTAAAATAACTATCAAGAATAAAATAGAATAGCTTTAAGTTTAGTATACAATTGGTATGTAAATTGTGTAGTTTATTGAAAGTAGTCTCCTTATTTGCTTCTGGTTTTACTTGAGTTACATAACGTTAAATAAACATACTTAATAAACGTAACCATCAATACTGTCATTTTAATAAAACTAAGTACAAATACATTGAATTAACATAGAACTTTAAAAAGCCTTCGCTAGTATCTGTTGGTAACAGTAAATAACCTATTATGACTCACAATACAGGAGTGCGAAATTTATTTTTCATTTGATTTTTCAGGTATTTATTTATTTGTGGAAATAAACTTTTTTATTACATTAGAAACTAATTGAATTTTTCCTATAACTATACCTATTATTATATTTAGTATGCTTAAAAGTAATAAAATGACACGTCGCGATTATATAATAAACAAACAATCAAACAAACAAAGAAAAAAAAAAAAAAAAAAACTATTTTTTTAAACTTATATTTCAACTATATGTCTTATTTTATTTTCATTTAAACTTACTTTAAACCTCTGTATTTGTTATATATATATTTCAACACAATACGATTAAACTATAAGACAAACAACAAAATAAAATAATCACATTAATAAATACACTAAGCAAATAGCTAGAATAAATATAAATAGTTCAATATATACAATATATTTCTTCCATTTTTAAGTTACTTGTTAAACATATTTATTTAAAAATGTTTCTTTAGAATATAAAACTAACAGTTCTACAAATAAAGAAATTAAAAAGCCAATACACATAACACTAACTTTTCATAAATTAGATATGCAAATATGAACAAAATAGTAACTAAATTCTAAAGCTTTTGTAAACTGTGAACTTATAAACTTATAATAATAATTGCATATTCACCATTCACAATAGCTTTTTATTTAGTACACAACTGGTCTGTAAATTGTGTAGTTTATTGAAAGTATAATCCCGTTTTGCTTCTGGTTTAAATAAAGTTATACAACACATACTAAAGTAAATTAAATAAAGTAATTCACTACTATCGTATTAAATAAAACCAATTTACAAAATACATTAATTTAAATTAAAGTGAACTTTGAACTTATAATAATAATTGCATATTCACTATTCAGAATTTCTTTAAATTTAGTACACAACTGGTCTGTAAATTGTGTTGGTTCTATTCAAGTACTCTCCTTGTTTGTTTTGTTTTAGTTGTATTTATTTTAGATACTAGCACATTCAATACACATAATAAAGTAAACCAAATAAACTCTATTAATTTAAACTAAGTACAAATACATTAAGTTAATACAAAACTTTAAAAAGCTTTTGCTAGTATCTGTTGGTAACAGTAAATAACTTATTATGACTCACAATACAAAAGTGCAAAATTTATTTTCGTTTGATTTTTCAAGTAGCCACGCTTTTATTTGTTTTTGGACAAAAAGACTTTAAAGTTTTAGTATAAAAGACTAGTTGTATTAATTTTAACTCAGAAAATTGTACTCTACAAGATGGTGCCATTATTTTTTCGATATCTCAAACTGGTCAAACCACTTTTTTAGCGCTCTAATTGGTTTAAACAGCAAATAAGCAAACAGCAAATAACGTTATCTGATTGGCTAAGGTTTTTGTTTGCTAATAACTAGAATTTTCTTTTCTTTTAAGCGTTAAAGAAATGTAAATAAACGAGTAATAAGTATAAATAGGTCAGAAAGAAAAATAGTACAAAAAAGATGAATTCAAAAAGCAAAGGCCTACGGCACGTGGTATTCCCAAGCGGTCACCCATCTAAGTACTAACCACGCCCGACACTGCTTAACTTCCCAGATCGGACGAGATGGGGTGTACTCAGTGTGGTATGGTCGTAGGCGTTTGAAGGCGTTTACAAGCCTTTATAAACCCTTCGGTTTATTTAAAAAACCTATTTGCACTTGATTTACAATCAATTTGATATTTTAAAATTATTCCTTATAAAATTTTAACCTGAATTAACTTTTTTTTTGTTTTTTTAATCAACAGTTACTCCCAAACTGTACTAAAACTGTATTGTAACTGTACAAAAGTGTTTGTTTAAATAATTGTTATCTATAAATTACCTAAGACCAGGAAAAGTAGAAGTAAAGTTTATTGAATTATTAAATAAATAAAATAAAATCGTAAAATAAAATAATACAATATGTTTACAATTTGTCATTGATCTATCCATTTATGTTATTGCATTACAAATACAAACATTGCATACATTCAAGAGTATTATTCATCAATCTTTTCAATATAATAAGTTTTAAATTTATATTTATTTTTAAATAATTCCTGACATTTTAGATTACCTGAGATTTTTTTTTAATTAAATTAATTTTAGTAATTAAATACTTGACGTTCTATTTTGTTTAATTTGATAACTCAACCATGTTTATTTTTTTTTACTAATTTAAAAGAACTATTAAACTAAAAGACATTACATACAGCTTCTAAAAGTTTTAAACACCTTAAAAAATATTATTATTTTAAAGATATATTAAAGAACTAAACAGATATTACTCCTAAAAAATCTTGTTAATAATATATAAAAAGTACTCAAAGTCAGACTCGGAAATATATATACTGTTGTATATCTTACTTGAAGTTCACTGTAATTGACACTGTATAACAAAATTATAAAAATCAACCTATTTATATAGCAAAATATTTCTTTATCTTTGTCGTGGCGCGGTGGGTCAGTGGTCTTATCAGCTGACTCATAAGCAGAAGGTTGTAAGATCGAATCCCGCTAGTCGTCACGAAACACCACTATCGTTCAATGTTCGGGCTTCAAATTCTTTGAGATTATACTGTACTATTTATCTATCTAACTAATCTATCTAACAAATGTTGTTCAATCTAGGTTGTGGGTACTTGGGTCGAGTAATGCCTTTGACTTACAATCTGTTGTGGATTGACAATATTCCTCTATCTATCATTAAACAAATCTATCTAATAAATGTTGTTCAATCTAGGTTGTGGGTACTTGGGTCGAGTAATGCCTTTGACCTACAATCTGTTGTTGATTGTCAACATTCCTCTATCTATCAATAATGATTATATTCAATAATAAATGTTGATTAATTCAGTTGTAAGAAAACCAGTGCGCTGGTTAGGTTGGGTAAGGCCTTCGACTTACAATCTTGGGGATTATCAACGTTCATCACAAGTACAGTAACGATCTCATTGAATTTCCAGTTGGAACATAGGATTGTAGTGGTGGCCTACTTTGTAGGTTTTTTGCCTAGTTTGTTTTTTGCCTAGTAGTGTTTGCCTAGTTTGACAAACTATAGTATATATATTGTATAACTTTACTTGTATTATTTTTTATTTAAATTACTACTTATTATTAAAGAATTAAATTTTTTTAGAAAAAAAAACTATGTATTTTAACTAATGCTTATATTATATGTTTTGTTTTATTTTTATTCAAACTTACTTTAAACCTCTGTATTTTTTATACAATACGATTAAACTATATAACAGAAAAATAATTAAATAATCAAACTATTGAATAAGCAGTTAATTAGTGTGTTTTTTTATGCTTCTTTCATTTTTAACTTACTTGTTAACCATATTTCTTTTATTAAAGTATAAAACTAACAGTTACTAAAATAAAATAATCATAAAGTCAATACACAAAACACTAACTTTTTATAATTTAAATATGCAAACATGAATATAGTTATGAATCTATTATTTATTCAAATAGAATTATTCAAAGCTTATAATTATAAAGCTTTTGTATAATGTTTCAATTACAGTGAACTTTAAGTAAGATAAGTTTTTTTTTTTGTAATAACTACAAAATTGGTATTTTAGTTTATTATTAGTAACTAAATACTTATATTTATTATATTTAAAAAAAACATCTATACTAACTCTAATTTCAAAGCATATTAAATACAAATTTTACCAACTAAATATTTATTTTTATTTTAATTATTATAACTTTCAAACATAAGCTTGTATACCTTATATACCTATATACCTCATATAGTAGGCTTGACATAACATAACATTATTTAATTCTTTTTGTTTGAAATAAACTCATTTAGTTATTAGTAAATTACAACATAAATGTTTATAACAATATAACTAAGATTTAGCTTTTGAGTTAGTAAACTTTGATAGTTTTCTTTTAATAGTTTAATAATCTTTATTTAAGTTCAAGCAAAATTGCTATATATTTAATACACATACAAAAGTAAACTAAGTAAACGTAATTCAATAGTTTCTATTAAGTAAAAGTAATTACAAATACATTAAGTTAATACAAAACTTTAAAAAGCTTTTGCTAGTATCTGTTGGTAACAGTAAATAACTTATTATGACTCACAATACAAAAGTGCAAAATTTATTTTCGTTTGATTTTTCAAGTAGCCACGCTTTTATTTGTTTTTGGACAAAAAAACTTTTAAGTTTTAGTATAAAAGACTAATTGTATTAATTTTAACTCAGAAAATTGTACTCTACAAGATGGTGCCATTATTTTTTCGATATCTCAAACTGGTCAAACCACTTTTTTAGCGCTCTAATTGGTTTAAACAGCAAATAACGTTATCTGATTGGCTTACGTTTTTATTTGCTAATAACTAGAATTTACTTTTCTTTTAAGCGTTAAAGAAATGTAAATAAACGAGTAATAAGTATAAATAGGTCAGAAAGAAAAATAGTACAAAAAAGATGAATTCAAAAAGCAAAAGCCTACGGCACGTGGTATTCCCAAGCGGTCACCCATCTAAGTACTAACCACGCCCGACACTGCTTAACTTCCCAGATCGGACGAGATGGGGTGTGCTCAGTGTGGTATGGTCGTAGGCGTTTGAAAGCGTTTACAAGCCTTTATAAACCCTTCGGTTTGTTTAAAAAACCTATTTGCACTTGATTTACAATCAATTTGATATTTTAAAATTAATCCTTATAAAATTTTAACTTGATGTAAGTATTTTTTTTATTAAAACCTTTTTTTTTGGTGTTTTAATTACAATTACTCCTGTAACTTTATTTAAGACTTTGTTTAAAAGATTGTTAACTATATTCTATATTAAATACTATGATTAGAAGTAAAGTTTATTAAGTGATTAAACTAAATAAAAAACAATGTTAAAATAAACATGTTGTGTTTAGTTTGTTTTACTATTTCTCATTGTTCTATTTATAGATGGTTTTGTTTTACTTCAAGAATATTTATAGTTAGTTTCTAAAGAATATCTCATACTACATCAGATTTTACGATTAACTTAATTTTAGGTAATAAAATATTTGACGTTTAATTTAATAACTCATCTATGTTTATGTTATAAAATAATAGTATCTAATACACATACATTATAATATAATAATATGTATAACTAGTTGTTTTACTTTAAAATGAATAATTAAGTGGAAGAATTAAAAGAACTCACATTTTTGAAGAGAGCGTGGAAAACCAGAATAGTCTTTTAAAACATTTATTAAATTATCGATAAATATAGAATACAATAGAATTAAACATATAAACGTAACTGTGGTTGCTTAGAAACTGAACAAGAAAATTTTTAATAAAAATATAAAATAGTTATTATATAGAATTAAAATAAAATAAAAGTAATATAAATTATATTTTTAAACTAAATAACAATTCACGAGCAATATTAGCGCATATCAGAGTATGAGTTTATAATAAAGGAATTGCTTCCTTGATGTTGATACTTACCTTATTCAAATAGAATACATTTTCAGCAATCAGGCTTGTGTTTATCTTAGCGCGCGTAACACAACGTTTGTGGGTTTTGGCACACTTTTGTCGATAGTGGGCGCCCCGCCTTTTAAGTACAGAAATTTCGGGAATTTTCGATTTTCGGAATTCTGACTCGACAGATCGTTTTTGTTTGGTCCAGAGACCCCGTAAAAA